>NC_058130.1:697164200-697413378 GCF_016433145.1 Gracilinanus agilis | reverse complement strand
AAGAAAGAAAGAAAGAAAGAAAGAAAGAAAGAAAGAAAGAAAGAAAGAAAGAAAGAAAGAAAGAAAGAAAGAAAGAAGTGACAGAGGAAGGAAGGAAAGAAGGAAGGAAGGGAGGAAGGGAGGTGGGAGGGAAGGAGGAAGAAAGAAAGGAAAGGAGGAAGGAGAAGAAGAATAGGAAGAGAAAAAAAGGAGAAAGAGGAGGAGGAGGAGGAGGTCAAGTTTAGATAAAATCCACTTTGCCATCAAGGAATTT
The DNA here is from genome assembly GCF_016433145.1 of Gracilinanus agilis. Lineage (NCBI taxonomy): Eukaryota > Metazoa > Chordata > Mammalia > Didelphimorphia > Didelphidae > Gracilinanus > Gracilinanus agilis. The sequence goes on along the minus strand of NC_058130.1, from coordinate 697,413,125 downwards.
ATATACTACTTGGATGGAAGAGATGAGAGACACAAATAACAGTAATGTGTTGCTGTGTCAGGGAGATTCTGGTTCAGATAAGCAGAGACAGAAAGTACTTACTTGTCAGCTACTGAATTTGAAAGACTTACATTGGGTCTGAGCAACTGTAGGAGGCAGGAGAGACAGCTAGTTACAGTAGAAAAGAGGATTGGTCTGGGAAGTAAGAGTTATTGTTCCTATTCTCAGTTCCACTGATAACTTACTGTGTGACTTTAGACAGACCCTATACAATGTGACATAGAAATGCATTATGTATTAGAAAAATATGCTGAATTTAAAGACATATGGTCTGAGTTTAAATACCTCCTCTACCTAGTGTTTAACTAGTTTGGTGACCTTGGGCAAGTCCTTTTCCCTTTCAAGGCCTTAGTTGTCTCACCTTTAAATTACAGTTGGATTAGATGATCCTTAAGGTCTCTTCTATCTCCTACTTCTGTCATCTTCTCTGCACTCCATGCACATATAGTTCCCCTATATATAAATGAAGTGCTTCAACAAATTATCTCAAGGGCCCTCCAGCTCCAACATTTTAGTATTCTACAATTCCCAGAGTTTTCCCAGTCGGAGGAGGCAGAGGTGGCATTGAACACCTTGGAGACAAATGATTGGCACCACCAAGCCTGGTTGCTCGTTAAGGCACCAACATAATGTTTGGTGTCAATCAGTATAATGTTCTGGGTGAGCAAGTCCCCTGGATTGGAAATCACTTCTCTGCACCAGTTCTCCATGACTAACTCTGACAGTGCCTAATGAGTCACTGCCTCAGGCGGGTAGAGAATGCTCCCACTCCAGACTCTTTTTCTGCCTTCCTGCAAGGCACAGGATAGAGGTTCTACCCTACAGGGGGAGGGTGGTGGCATCAGCCCTTGTTAAAGGCAAACCTATGTCACCACCCACACAGTGTGTATTTTGAGGGGTCCCAGGAAAGCCCTAAAGTATAGTATATGTAATCATATGTACAAAGAATCTTAGAATTCCAGAATAATAGAATGGCAGAGTTTGAAGGGCCCTTCAAACAGAAAATGGTAGAGCTAGGCAGCAACTTAAAATATTAGCTCCCAAATAGACATTACAGGCTCAAAGAGATTTACCTACAGTCACACAGCTAATTAATGTTAGAGTCAAGATAAGAGCGCAGGTCACAGAATGATAGAATTGAGTTCAAAAAAAGACTTCAGAAGCTATCTATTCAAATCTATATAAAAATAAGTATGTGCCTTTCAAGTGACCATTCATTCTACTCTTGAAGTTCTCCAGTGAAGGAAACTACTGTCCCCTAATACATTACATTTCTGTTTTTGATAATTTTGCAGTTAGGAAGTGCCCTCCTCTTCCACTTGGTCCTATCCTCACAACCCCCCACAATTGAATATATATATATTTTTTTTTCTCTTCAACTTATATTATTTTCCCAAGTTTTTTCCTCTAAAACTAAGGAGAGCAAAACTAATTAGTCTTCTTCATGATAACTCTTCATGAAGAATACTTTTATTTCCCTCCGAAGTCTTCTTTTCTCTAGACCAGTGATTCCCAAAGTGGGTGCCACTGCCCCCTGGTGGGTGCTGCAGCAATCCAGGGGGCAGTGACGGCCACAGGTGCATTTGGGGGCAGTGAATAATTGTGAGGGGGCGGTGATAGTATGTGACAGGGAGCACTAAGTAAAATTTTTTTTTTCTGGAAAGGGGGTGGTAGGCCAAAAATGTTTGGGAACCACTGCTCTAGACTAAAGCATACTTAATCTTTCAACTGATAATCTCATGGCAATCTACTTAACAACCACTATGCATTGCTTCATTGCAATTTTAAGCACCGGTAACTTTGAATCTTAGGAGATGGTAGAGTTCTAAAATTTAAAAATCTGCAACATTTTTGAAAGGATGGTTCTTAAAAAGTCAGGTCTCTACACTGGGTTCATAAGTCTAAGCACAATTTCAAAAGCATAAACTCACGAATATACTTCTATTCAATTCTTGTCTCTGCTGATATTGTTGTTGGACCTTCCTTTTTGGAGAGAATCAATGACATGGAAGTTGGATTTAAGTGAGGCAGAATTGCACAAGATTGTCTGCCTCACTCTTTCTTGCAGAGTCATTTGAGTCTAGTGGCAGGACAAAAGTCAAGGTGATTGGTGATGGTCCAAGATGCAGTGAATGACCTTGGCATCTTTGATGTCTAATCAAGCTCTAAATGTTCCACAGAGCCTGTTTTAGACTCCTTCTTCGTCACTGGACTCAATTATTCTTATCTGCTCATTCCACCAGGGTAAGTCTTTCCAGACCTGGGGTAGACATCCCCCTAACTCACTAACTGGTTGGAAGCCTGTCAGTTACTCTGACCATGAATTAGCTCACCTGCCAAGATGATTTTACCAAGGTGGGGACTCTGCTTGTGGTACATCTTCTTAGAGCTACAGCTAAGGGTTGAGAGGCAGGTGGACACCAAAGATGAGTGGGCAGCCCTGAAAGAGACTCATCACGCCCTCATACCAGAGTTAATACTCCTACCTAATTCATCTATTCAGTGCCATAGCAATCAGAATACCCACAAATTATTTCACAGAGCAAGAAAAAATAATAACAAACTTTTTCTAGAAGAACAAAAAGTCATAAATATCAAGGGAACTAACGGGAAAGACAATATGAACAATGGAACCCTCTCTGTAATATCCTTGACAAGTCATCATCCAAGTTTGAAAACTTCCAGCAAAAGAGAACTTAATATCTCCCAAGGACAGCCTGCTCTAATGTGGAGCAGCTTCATTGCTTTGATATCTCTACTGCACCAAATTGTTCTCTCTTTAACCTACTTCTTTTGCTCCTTGCTCTGTCTTCTGAAGCCACACAAAACAAGTTCGCGCTATTTAAATCCTTCAGATATTGGAAGAAGGTTGCCATCAATCTAGCAAGAGCTCTTCAATTAACAGAGTAACCTTGTTTATGTCTCTTGAACGCTCTGGCTTTCCAGCTTCAAAATGAATAAATGAGGGAATGAATGAAAAAGCATTCATTAAACATTTAAAATACACAAAAATTAATAACAATACTGACCCTTTCAACCTCCTAAAGGTATACAGAAGAAGAATGAAGGCAATTATGGAAAACAATTAAAGTTATAATCACTACATTCATGCAATTTAATTCAATTAAAGAAAAATTAGTTAAGATCTTGGGTTGTGTAAAGGTTTGTGTGAAACAATGGGGATAACAAAAATAGAATAAGACACAATCACTACCATCAAGAGGCTTATAATCTAAGGGGGGAAAAGGGTGGTAAAAGTCATAGAAACAAAAAACTATGATATAAGAGAGAATGTAATAAGTCTGTAAAGTCTAAACAAAAGCTGGAAGAAAATTTGAAGCAGGAAAATAGCTTTCAACTAGTAGAATAGTTGTGAGGGTAAGTCAAAGAAGGTTTTATAGAAGAGGTAGCAAAGAAGGAAAAAAGAGCATTTGAATAGGCCAAAATGGAATGGGAGTCCTTTCTAGATATGAAAATCAAGGTGCCCAAAGGCTCAGAGATAAAGATGGAAGGATAAGGAAAAGATAAGAAGGGGGAAATAGAGAGAAGTCCACTTCAGTTGGAATGGCAGGAAACAGGAGATATAAGACCAGACCATATCCAGATTGTGGGTCCTGGTCTTGAATGCCAGTAGGCAGTGATGAGTGCCTGAAGAATTTAGAGCAATGGAATGGCCTGATCAGAGTGAGTGCTTAGGAGACTACTTAACCAGTATTTACAGATGTTGAAAGAGTAAAGAGCTTGAAGGTTGTTAAAAAGTCTAGAAACTAGACAAATGGTTTAAGAACCAGAACTATATGTTTTTTTTTTTTTTAGAGAAAGGGGAAAGGGGAGGGATCAGAGAGATATGCAAGAAGGCAGTAATTAATTTTCTTGAAAAGGGCAAGTTGGGCCCCAGACAGAGATTCCCTCAAAGGCCCTGGTTGCTCCCCAGATGGTGGGTATCTTTGCCCCACAATCTTTACCACACCAGCTCCAACAACCACCAGAGACTTTGATGCCATCTGGAAGCTAAGGCTATAGAAACGAGAAGAAGAAAATGATTAGAGTTATTAATTTAATTTAGTCCTGGTTCTAATTGTCTAGAGAAAATTCTTTTGCACTAACATTAATTTATTTTCACTCAGGGCCAGTTATGCTAATTCAAATCAGCTTTAAGTATTAAAACACTGATACTGTGAATCAGATAATAAAACCGATTAATGGAAATACAGGCACACACATATACACACACTCTCACACAAAACCTAGGGAAGAAGTCATAGAAAATAAAGGCAACACCTTGAGCTAATGGAATGGTCCAACTTCATCTCCACTCCGGCTACGAAGGAGCAAGCAATACTTAGCCACCTGAGCTTGCCCAACATCTGACAGGGTTATAATAGCAGATGTGGGATTTGAAGCCACGTCCTCCAAATCCAGCGCTCTTTCCCCTAAGGATAATAAAAACTGCCTTTCATATAGCACTTAACAGGTATTTTTTCATTGGCATCTCACAGAAATAGCATAATATGATAGTGCCTACAAGCAGCATTGTATCCTTAACAACTGACCCTCTAACGATGAGGGACATTTTAACTTTACTCTCAATTATTAACATTTTCTCCATCACATTCTTAAGTGTGGACTGGCAACAAAACAATAAATAAAGTCCTGATTTATTAAATTAGCTGATTTCTGAAGTGCAAATGCTCACACTGAAGACTTAGGCTCTCCCTAACCATTTGGTGCTGCCTCCACCATACCCCTTTCTTAAGGTATTATTAGGTGGAACAATAATTAAACTGCTGGTTTAGCATCTGGAAGGCATGAGTTCAAATGCAAACACAGATGCTTACTAGCTGCTTGGCTCTGGGCAGTCATTTAACCATTGCCTGCCTCAGTTTCTTCATTTGTAAAATGGAGATAATAATATCTACTATAGTAGTAGAAATAAAATGAGATGATATTTATAAAGTGCTTTGCAAAGTTATATAAATGCTATTATCATCATCATCTTCATCAGCATCATCTTTGTTAATTCCCACCCTGGGGCTTCACTGCTCTGATTGGTCCTTGTCTCCCAGCACCCAATTTTTTAGGCAGAGCCCAATCATGTTTGATTCTACTTACTAGCCCTTTTCCCACAACATTCTCTAGCCCCTCAATGTTTCTTTTCCATTCCTTTTCTTAACAAAGATAATGGAATAGTTTGCCTTTTTTCCCAAGCTCATTTTACAGACAAGGAACTGAGATAAATAGGAGAAGTGACTTACCCAGGGTCACACAGTTAGCATTTGTGGCTAGATTTGAATTCTAGTTCAGGCCTTACACTCTATCCATTGTACCATCTGACTTCCCTTTTCAGTTCTAGAACCATAATCAAATTAATATTACCATTAATCCTGGAAAAGATAAATCCATCTCCTCCTCTTTGGCACCACTCACCAACACAATACTTTAAAAAAAAAAAAAAATACTCACCTTCCGTCTTGGAGTCAATACAAGACTGTGTATTGACTCCAAGACAGAAGAGTGGTAAGGGTAGGCAATGGGGGTCAAGTGACTTGCCCAGGGTCACACAGCTGGGAAGTGTCTGAGGCCAGATTTGAACCTAGGACCTCCCGTCTCTAGGCCTGATTCTCAATCCACTGAGCTACCCAGCTGCCCCCCAACACAATACTTTTACCAACAAAATACCAGATGTTGCCTCCTCTTATTAGAACAAAAATTCCTTGAGAGCCTGAACTCTCTTCCCTTTTTCTTTTGTCCAAATAGTAAGTACTTAAATGATTTTTCATTCATCCCTTAAACCTCAGCTTCTCCATCTCTTAAGTTTCTCTTCCTGGTCTACCTTCTGAGTTGCCGGGATGGAGCTAAAATAAGGAATGGATGTGAAAGCACTTTATTCTGCATAAAAGCTGTATAAATAAATGTAAGGGGCTGCTATTATATCCCTACTTTATCCTCCCAGCCCCTGAGCCAGGCAAGGGATGAGGGGAAAAAATAAAATTAATTCTTTTTCCCAGTGAACATTTCGTTCCACCCAGAACACTTGTTCATCAGTGTTCATTGAGGCGGGTCCTCCATATTTAGCCCCTTTAAAAGCTCTTCCTCTTGGATTGGCTCCTTCATCTTTTATATTGCTCTTTTCTGAATTCTTTCAATCAGCCTGCTGGAAGCTGACTCAGCTATTAGTAAAAGTCGCCTGTCTTTATAGCCCTTAAAAGCAGATCTTCAGTCAGTCTTAGAACACCAGAGCAAATTGAGGGCACAGCGCCTTCCCAAGGAAGCATCCAGAAGAATTCAAAGCCTGGAACTTAAGGAAGAACATTTTCACGCATAATGCTGTTCCATAAGGGATAAAGAAGCCCTGGTAGGTGGGATGTTCCCTGTCCCTGCATATGTTTGACCAGAAACTACAGTATGAGGTATGTTGTTAGAGAAATCCTGCAGTGAAAGATGGGATTAGAGGCTCTCTAAGGTCCTCTTCATTCCTGAAATTCTCTGAAGATTCTAGATCCCAGAAGGCAGAACACAGAACAATAGGTAAAAGATACAGAAGGGAAGATTTGGGCTGAATGCAAGGAAATCTTTGTAATAATTAGAATTAAATGGGAAGTATTGTTTCATAAGGTAATGAGTTCCCCATCACATTTTTTAATCTTTTCCCCAGTTTTCAGCATTTGTTTTCTGACATTTTGCAATCCAAATTCTCTCCTTCTTCCCCCTCTCCCTTCTCTAATATGGGGAGTAATCTGATATAGATTATGCATTTTCTATCATGCATTACATATTTCTATATCTGTTATGTGGTATAAGAAGACCTATATCACACATAAAATTAAAAAAAAACTCATGAAATAAAGTGAAAAATGTCATGTTTTGATCTGCATCCAGACTCAGTCAGTTCCTTCTATGGTTCTGGATAATTAGAAAATCTTGAACCCTTGGACTTCTCCCAGCATCCCTTTCCTCCTTCATCCACACCTTGCATGTTTACATTGTTTGTATATAGTTGGTATAACTCTGCCTCCTGCTCTCTTTTTCCCATGTGTGCCACTGGGAAAGCTGGTTTTCTTTACTGAGGTTTTTCTCCCCTTACTTCAAGTTATTATAAATAAATCTTATTAAATATAATACTTGGAATATTTGGATATAAATTGTTAATCTTACAATTCCTTCTATCATTTATGATTCCATGTAATTCCATTACACTTGTATACCATAACTTGTTCAGTCATTTTCTGACTAATGGACATGTCCCTAGTTTCCAATTCTTTGACACCATAAAAAGAGCTGCTATAAGTACTTGTGTATGTATAGTTCTTCTTCCCTTTGCTTTGATCTTTCTGGGATACACACCTAGTTGTGGTATTGTTGGGTTAAAGGTTACACATATTTTGATGGCCTTTTAGTAGCGATTCCAAATTGCTTTCCAATTTATCATATTAGTTATTATATCAATTCACAGGTCCAACAAGAATGTGTTATTTTCCCAGTTTCCTCCCATCACTTTTGTTGTTATTGTTCAGGCATTCAGTTGTGTCTGACTCTTCATGACTCCATCAAGTTATCTTATACCTATCACATCTTACACCTTAAAACTGTATTGTTTTAAAAGCAAGTTACAAGAAAATTCCATTTCCCTCTTTATCTGTAACAACCCAACAATTCGCAATTCTATCATTGGTCAACACATTGATTTCCATCAATCTCTCCCTGCTCATGCCTTCTTTCTGACTTACTCTTTCCTTTCCTTAGGTCTGCTCCATCTAAAACCCTTCCAAAATTCCTCACTTCCTTAAGCCTTCCATCATACATGGCTGTTTTCATGAAAAATTATAGACTGTTTAACAAAAGGAAGAACAGTAGAGCTCAATGCTTCAAACTCTTCAGATTGGTTTCTTCTTTCAGCCTTTAAAAAAATAACCAAGCTGAAGATTCTTGAGCTAAAAGCCATGAATTTGTTTTTTAAAAAAGTAGAAGGAGTAACATTCTATCCAAATCAATCTGGGGGGGGGTGTTTCTTGGCAAGGATACTGGATGGTTTGCCCTTTCCTTCTTCAGTGGATCCAGTGGATTTCCATCACTATTCAAGGGAAAGATAGCCATTAATCAAAGACATCAGAAATGGACTTTCTATTGAAGTGTGAGTTCAAATAGAAAGCTGTTGATGTCCCTTCTAATTCTGAGATTCTGTGACTCTATGAAAGATATGAGCCTTTCTTTGATTGGTGGAAGACTGACATGAAACCAACTAGTAAGAAAAAAGCAATGGAGCCCTGCTCCTCAATGAGAAGTCCTGTGGGCAGAGAAGATAAACCATTCCCAATTTCTACCAGAGATTATGAAATCTTCTGTCCCTAGAAAACAATGCATTTTTCTGGATTGTTTTTGAAAGAATATTGACAAACTAGGGTTTGTGAAATCAGGATGGTAAGGGAAACTGATCATTTGGCCTCAGATTGGTTGAAGAAATTAGAGATGTTTGGTTGTTTGAATAAGAGAAGGTTTAATCTTTGAGTATTTTAGAGATTGTCATGTTAGAAAACACCACCAGAATTATTCAGTTGTGCTTCCAAAAGAAGAACCTAGCAAGAAATACTAAGAAACAGAAGAAAGCAGAGTCAGGGAAGCAGTGGATGAAAGGGGAAAGGAGAGGTCCAAAGAGAAATATACCATCTTATCTAAGTTCAATCACTTCTTAAACTTTATTGTCCTACATATTCTGAGATTCAGAGATCTTGATCTCCTTGCTTGTGCTTACACACAACATCCATCTCCCAACTTAGAGCATTTTCTCTGCCCATCTCCCATGCCTGGAATCCTCTCCCCTCATCTCTACTTTCTGGATTCTCTGACTTCATTCAATTCCTAGGAAAAATCCTACCTTCTGCAAGACTTTCTTATGCCTCTTTAATCTTAGTGCTTCCCACCTGACACTGCCCACAATTTATCTTGTATGTATCTTCTTTGTACTTAATTGTTTGCATGTTGCCCCCACCATTAGACTGTGAGTTCCTTGAGAATAGGAACTGTCATTTGCTTTTGCCTTTCTTTGTATGCACAGTTTTAGCACAGTGCTTGCCACATATTAGGTACTTAATGAATGTTAGCTAGCTTGACTTCTTAATGAAGAGAGATATTTAAAAAATTAAATAGGGCACAGCTTGGTGGCTCAAGAGCCAGGCCTAGAGATAGAAGGTCCTGGGTTCAAATCTGGCATGAGACACTCATTAGCTCTGTGACTGGCAAATTCACTTAACCCTAATTGCATATCTTTCCACTCTTCTGCCTAGGAACCAGAGCATGGTATTGATTCTAAGACAGAAGATAAGAATTTTTTTGAAGTGAGATATAGCCCGTTTTTAAAAGGTAATAAGGGGAAGCTGGGTAGCTCAGTGGATTGAGAGCCAGGTCTAGAGACTGGAGGTCCTAGGTTCAAATATGATCTCAGACACTTCCCAGCTGTGTGACCCTGGGCAAGTCACTTAACCCCCATTGCCTAGCCCTTATCACTCTTCTGCTTTGGAGCCAATACATAGTATTGACTCCAAGATGGAAGGTAAGAGTTTAAAAAAAAATAAAAGGTAATAAATTCCTCCTCACTCATGAGTTATCTCTAAGCACAGCCCCAAAGTTCAACTTATATGAAGACTGGCTGATTGGTTGAAGGAACAGGGGATGTTTAGTTTAAAGGAGAAATAGGAATAGAGGAGACGAGATAGCTGTCTTCAGTTATGTTAAGGGCTTCCATGTACAAGAAATTTGCTCTCTTTGTATCAAAAAGATAGAGCTAGGAACAATGAGAAGCTGAAAATATGTAAATTTCAACCAAACAAAGGAAAAATTTCTTTTAAAATTATAGCTGATTTAAAGAGGAATGGGGTAGATTCAAGAGATAGTGAGTTTTCCATCATTGGAAATATTCAAGCAGAGAATGAATGGCACTTGTTATCAAGTCATCATGAACCACTTATTCTGTGATAAAAAAGAAACATATATAGAGTAAACTATCTCTTTTTATTTAAATTTTATTTATTTCAATTAATCATTTTTCCAATTAACAAGCATTTATTGTCTCTCTCCCACTTCAAAAGCAAAAAGAAAAACGTAACTGTTGCAACATATATATTGTAAAGCAAAGCAAATTCCCACATTGACTATGTCCAAATGTGTATATCTCATTCTGCAACCTAAGTCCATCACTTCTCTCTTAGAAGGCCAGAAGTATGCTTCATCTTCTGGAGTCATACTCATTGCATTGATTAAAGTTCATAAGAAATATACAAAGACAGGGAGCAGCTGAGCGGCTCAGTGGATTGAGAATCAGGTCCAGAGACAGGAGGTCCTAGGTTCAAATCTGACCTCAGACACTTCCTAGCTGTGTGACCCTGGACAAGTCACTTAACTCCAATTTCCTAGCCCTTACAATTCTTCTTCTGCCTTAAAAACAATACCTACTATTGATTCTAAGATGGAAGGTAAGGGTTTTTAATTTTAAAAAAATATGCAAAGACAAAGATGAACCAGTTTAGGATGCAATGAGCAGAATCAGAAAAAATATTTATATTCTAATGACAATGTAAAAAACAAACCCTTTCTTTTTAAAGTTGGGAAAGTAAAGGAGAGAGAGAGATGAGACAAAAAAAGAGAAATATATATGGGGGAGGGCAGAGAAAGAGAGAGAAACATAAAGAATCTGAGATAAAGAGACAGAGGAGAGAGGAGAAGAAGGAGGAGGAGGAGGAGGAGGAGGAGGGAGAGGGAGAGGGAGAGGGAGAGAAGGAGAGAAGGAGAAGGAGAAGGAGAAGGAGAAGGAGAAGGAGGAGAGAAGGAGAAGGAGGAGAGAAGGAGAAGGAGGAGAAGAAGGAGAAGGAGGAGGAGAAGGAGGAGGAGAAGGAGAAGAAGCCAAGATTACAGCCAGTTATAGTGAAAGTTGGAACTAATATTCATATATTCATTAGGTTTCCTGATTCCCAGGCAAGGGTTTTATTAGCCTGATAAGAGGAGTGGGGGAAAAAGGTTTCTGGATACCCAGAACCATCAAAATTCAGAATTATAAGGGACAGAAGGATCACTTGATTTCAAGCTGGAAAGGAATTTAGACCTCCCAAGGTTGTACAGATCCAGGGGAAGTGTCTTACCTAAGGCCACAGTGTATGTTAATATTAAAATCCAAGCCTCCAAGTACCTGGGACAACTAGGTGTTGCCACAGTAGAGAGAGTGCTAAGGCCTGGAGTCAGGAAGACCTGAATTCAAATCCAGCCTCAGATCCTTACTAGCTTTATGACCCTTGGCAAAGTTACTTAACTCTGTTTCCTCAGTTTCCCCATCTATAAAATAAGCTGGGAAAGAAAATAGCAAACAACACTATTATCGTTGCCAAGAAAACCTCAAATTGGGTGACAGAGTCAGACTCAACTGAAAACAGCTAAAAAAACTACAAGTACTTAATCTGTGCTCATATTCTTCCACATGAAGCAAAGATCTCTCTGGTGGGAAGGAGCTGAGGAAGGTCAGAAAAGAAGGGAGGCCAGAGATGTGATGGGGCCTTATTCTTCTTGGGAAGGAGGAAAGTGTCACCTGCCTGGCCTCCATGCCAACTGTAAGTGTGATGAATTTAGTACATTCTTGTTGCACATCCTGTTGGCAAAGAGGCTGACAGTCATTTATTAGGATGTAATAGCATCTTGATACTTCTTGAGATTAAAATTGAACATGGAAGTAGAGAAGAATATCTACATTCATTTTCGGCTCTGATTTTTTGGGGGGAACAGTAAGAGACTGGAGAAGGGGAGAGATGTTGTTCAGACCAGCTCTCTGATTTCACTTCCCCACATGCTCCAAAATGCAATCATCTCCTCGGGCTGATTTATTAACCTAACAATGAGAAGCAGCAGAGCCTGTCTGAGCCTCTGTTCCTGGCTACCTGGGAATTACATTTTAATTAACTAATTTATCTAATATCGGATCGGCACTTCCTGCGTAGAAGGCAGCTGTGGGCTTAGCAAGGCCTGCAGACAATTAATGTCCTCGCATTGTTTGGGGCTGGCTCCACCAAGCCCTCCAGTGATGAGAGTATATTGATGAAGAGAGCATTCGCCTAATTGAACACTTAATGAATATTGTCCCCCTTCTGATGGCGAAGAAGAATCCTGAGCATTGCTCATGGTCAGTGGCCTTAAAATATTAATTGTGTGCTTGGGCTCTTGAGGGATTTAGTGGGCAGAGAAGAGAAAGCAGTGGTTTCCTTGTTAGCCACGTCTAATCGCTTATGAAGCAATCGATCCCATGAATTCTGCTGAGAGCCTGAGTCCAGCCCTGTCACAGGCACCAGGGCAAGTATGGTACAGTTAAAAAATGTGATGAATTTGGAGTCCAAAAGCCTAGATTCAAATTATGAAGCTACCTTTTTACTATTCATGTGACCCATGGACAAATTAGTTAAAGTTCTCTGGGTCTCAGTTTCCTTATCTGTTAAATAAATGTATTGGATGATATACTTGGGTTCAAATCTTTCTCTGATACCTAATGATACTCTGTGATCTTGAGCAAGTCATTTATTCCCTTAGTGCTCTAGGAAACTCTCAAAGACTTTAAGTTTCTGAAAAGGTGCTAAACCAGCATTGATAGAAAGAATTTCCTTATCTGAGAGTTATCTATTTCCATAAAATTATAGATCTTGTCATAATGATTATTATCATCATGTAATAGTAGTAGTAGTAGTAGTAGTAGTAGTAGTAGTAGTAGTAGTAGTAGTAGTAGTAGTAGTAGTAGTAGTAGTAGTAGTAGTAGTAGTAATAGTAGCTGTGGTAGTGGTAGAGGTTGTGGTAGCAATAGCAGTAATATTATCCATCTCTCCTATCTTTTGTTCTAAAATTCTGAGAAGGAAGCCAGCCTATGAAAATTATGCTTGGCATGACTAAAATGAAATAGAATGAACTCAAAAAGAGAATTACTTGTTAGATTCATCAAGACTGATCTGGAAAGGGGTCACCTTCCCTAAATCTTAAAGTACAAATTTTAACTAAAGCTGTAAACATACAGTAAAGATCCAGAGATTTAAGTACACATTAGGTTAGTCCCTTCCTTTGGGAAGAGCTCCAATTTGGATATTCCTCATTATTTTGAGTTTAAAAACCTGAATCCTTGCCACTCTACTCTTTCCTCTTCTGATTCCCTCACCATTGCTCCCATTCTGCCCACTGGGACCAAGCAGAACAAATTTAATCCCTCTTCCACAAACCAGCCTTCAAATATTTGAAAATAGCTATCATGCCCCACCACCACTGATTTCTTCTCCGGGCTATAAAGCCTTAGTTTCTTTCTTCCTTTGTACAATCCTCTTATGGTCATCAGAGCATGAAAAATGCTCAGGAAGGAAGGTGGAGGGTCAAATACAACTCTCTCTCTCTCTCTCTCTCTCTCTGTCTCTGTCTCTCTGTCTCTCTCTCTCTGTCTCTGTCTCTCTGTCTCTCTCTCTGTCTCTCTCTCTCTCTCTCTCTCTCTCTCTCTCTCTCTCTCTCTCTCTCTCTCCTCCTTTGTCGCTTCTTCCCTCTCCCCTCCCTGAGAGAGTAAGCAATTTGCTATTGGTTATAATGTATTATCATATAAAACGTATTTCCATATTCATCATGTTGTGGAAGAAGACACATTAAAAATGAAGAAAATAAAATGAAAAATGGTATGTTTTGATCTGCATTTAGATTCCATCAGTTCTTTCTCTGGAGATAGATAGCATTTTTCATCATGAGTCCTTTGGGATTGTCTTTGCTGAGAACTGTATGTATTGCTGAGAATAGCCAAGTCCTTCATAGTTGATCATCGTATAATATTGCTGTTACTGTGTACAATGTTCGCCTTGTTCTATTCGCTTTACACTGCATCATTTCATAAAGTCCTTTCCAGGGTTGTCTGAAAGCTTCCTGCTCATCATTTCTGATAGCACAATAGTAATCCATTACAATCATATGCCACTTTTTCAGCCATTCTCCAATTGATGCCTCTCATTCTTCTTTAACCTCTTTTAGATGAATTTTCCCTTCTCTCCTTCAGTTGGGGGAAAGGAAATGGATAGTATATTGCTGAACTGGAAGGGGACTGTGGAGGTCACTCAATGTTTGGTTCGTTAGTTTCCCATTACTAGATGTCCTCCAGTGAAAACTGGATGGCAAGAGATGGTGGATGAGATTTTAACCCAAATATGAGTTGAACAAGATGCTCTCTGAAATCTGTTCCGTCTATCAATTTTTGAAAATCTGAGTCATTCTCTTCTGGTATCCCTCCAAGAACAGAGACTTAACAATCTCCACTATGTGTGCCATATTAAATCTAGGGTTAGACATTTTAATTCCAACATTGTTCACCTCAAAGCTAAAGTCACAGCCCCATCTGAGAACATTTTAAGCACTATTTCTGCTGCTCCCCAGCTCAAATGCCTTGAATGACATTCTGGTGTCTAGAGAATTAAATTCAGATGAAATTTAGTTTACTGAATGTATCATTCAGAGTCCTCTACAATCTGGCCATAATACTATGATTAAATAACAATAGACTTGTGATTTCATTGGGAATTCCCAGATGAGGAAATCCTCTAGACCAGTGATTGGCAAACTATGGCCCATGGGCCAGATTCAGCCCCCTGACATGTTCTATCCATACCTGACATTATTCCTAATCTGATTAATACAATGAGTAGGATACAATACAATGAAACTTTTAAAGAGTTGCCTTAGAAACAGGCTGACAGATGAGCATTTCCTTTCCTTCAGCCCCCTCTTTAAAAAGTTTGCTCATCACTGCTCTAGACCAATGCCTGTTGACACTGTCTGTGAAATTGGGGGTCTCAAACAATTGCCTACACAACTGTAAGAATAAATAACTTCCAAAGGGTCATCAAGGGGACTTGAATCAAATGCTTGGCTTCAAAATCAGCTCTCCATTCACCATACCATACTGTCAGTAATGATGATGGTCATAATGATATAATTATATTTATAAGTTAAGGTTTTAATTTTCTCAAAGGTTTTTAATTTAGTTTAATTTAAGATTTTATTTAGAGCATATAGCTGGCACAATGTATAGAACATCAGGTTTGGAATCAGAAAGATTTGATTTCAAATACAGCTTCAGACACTTACTAGCCATGTTCCCTGGGCAAGTCACTTAACCCTGTTTGCCTCAGTTTCCTCATCTGTAAAATGAACTGAGGAAGAAAATGTAAACCCACTAGGGCAGAGATGGTTAACCTTTTAGAGACTGAGTGCCCAAACTGCAACCCTCATGCCACTTGTGAGTCCCCCTGCCTTACCCCAGATAGGGAAGGGAGGAAGTTCTCCTAGCAGGCTACTGGGTACAGGGATGAGTGATGTGGGAAATTACCTCAGCACCACACACCTGGAGAGGGGAAAGGGAGTATTCCCTTCTGGCACACAAGCCATTCGCCAACATGGGACTAGGTTATCATCTTTGTGAAGAAAACCTCAAATGGGGTCATGAAGAGTCAACTACAACTGAAATGACTGAACAACAAGAAGATTTTATGTTTTATAAAATGTTGGCATATATTATCTCATCTTCTATTTAAAACATCCAATAGAGATAGGTGTTATTATTATTATCTTATTCTCTTGATGAGAAAACTGAAACTAAAGGAGGTAAAGAGAGATGCTTAGATTTTAATGTCTAGTAAGTTTCTACGGTGGGATTTAAACTCTGGTCTTCCTCACTCAATTCAGCACGCCATCCACGATCCCAACCCACACCACCTACCTGTCTAATGAGTTGAGTAGATTATCAGGTCCTTGAGAGCAAGAACCATATCTTATTCATATTTGTTTTCATCTCAGTACTAAACAAGGTCTCACACAGAATAAGCAGTTTATAAATGTTTGTTGAATGACTGAACACGATTTCTCATGAGGATGACAGAATGTTACAGTTGAAGGATACTTCAGAGATTCCCTAGTCTTATTAATTATGAAGAGGAAGAAATGGAGGCAAAGAAAAGGGAAAGGACTTGGCATATTACATATTTGTAACTTTATTGAAATGTACAAAATGAGTTATTTAAAATAATAGGTAACTCATCAGAAGTCCAAAAGTCCTATCTGTGTTTTCTCTCCTGAGCTCCAGTCCCATATACCAAATTCCTATTAGACATTTTGCACTGGTTATTCCATAGTCAAAAAAAGAAAGAAAAGAATGAGAGACAAAATTGAGGCAGAAATGTGCCAAACATTTTCCCCTAGCTTTCATGTAGGCAACTAATTTGCAGAGTGAATGTAGAGTCCTGGAATTGAAATCAGTAAGGCCTAAGTTCAAATCCTAACTCGCATATACTAACCATGCGAGCCTAGAGAAGTCACTTAACCTTTTCCTAGCCTCAGTTTCTTCATCAATAAAATGGGGATAATAATAATACCTACCACTAACAGTGATTGTAAGGATCAAATGACATAATATAGGTAAAATATTTTTCCACACTTTAAAGCTCTCTATATATGTTAGCTATTATTACTACTATTACTTTGCCACCCAGCCATTTCAAGAAAGACATTTCAGAAATTCAGCAATACTAATCCAAAAAACAATAATAAATTGCTTCATGTTACTATAGAGTTTACAGATTACAAAGAATTTTTCTTATAGCAACCTTGTGTGGTAAGTCATGTGAGGATTACCACCTATACCACTTGATGGATGGGGAAACTGAGATTCAAAGAAGGCTTTTGCCTTGACCAATATTAGAAAACAGGGCTTGAATTCATTTCTCTGCACAAATAACTAATATATATATATATATATATATATATAAACAAATAGATAAATATATACATATAATAATACATATATACATAAATGCATGTATACAAACATATGTGAGTGTATATGTGTTCATATATATGTATATATATGTATGTATATATATAGATATAGATATATAGATATATAGGGAGAGAGAGAGAAAAGAGGGGAGAGAGAAGAACAGAGAGGGAGAAGGAAAGAAAAAGAGGAAGAAGGGAGAAAAGAGGCAGAGCATTCTTCTTGCTCTAATCCCGCATTACCAGCTATTAGTAGACATTTTCTAAACTGTACGTCCTCTAGGTTTATCAAAACCAAGACGCACAAAACATAACTCAGTGTCTTTCTACCAAAACCGTCTTCCTCTTGCTAACTTTCTCATTTCTGTAAAGGGTACTAGCATCCTGTCAGCCACTCAAATTCACTATTTCAGAGTCATCCTTGACCCATCAATCTTACTCACCCTACATATCCAATCACTTGCCATCTCATCAATTCTATTTCCACAGCATATCTCCCATCCAACCTCTTCTCTCCATTCATTCAACTATTTCAGGTCCTTATCACATCTTCCCTAGGTTGTTGCAACAGTTTATTAATTGGATGCCTAGCTTTCGGTCCCTCCCCTTTCCAATCCATTTTCTACTCACCTGACAAAATAATCTTCCTAAAGCATGCCTGACTATGACTTTCCCTTGCTCAAAAACCTCAATTTGCTTTCCAGTGCCTGTAAGATAAAACACAAACTTCTTTGCTTGACATTTAAAGCCCTTTTCACTCAAATCTACCTTGCTGGACTTATTGCACATTTCTCTCCTTCCCACAATTTAAGCTCCAGATAAACTAGCCTACTTGATTGATGATCTCCATTCCCAATAATTCATATCCCACCTCCATGCATTTGTACAGACTGCACCCCCCCATATCTAGAATGCACTGTCTCCTCACTTCTGCCACTTTAAATTTCTCACTTCCTCAAAGATTCATAACAAATCTATGCCATTGTTCCCAGTTAATCCACTCCTTATCCCCATTGGGAAGCTACTTTAAATATATTTGGGATTTTCTTTGCTCTGTTGATATTATCCCTTCCCACCCCTCTCCAATAAAAATCAATTTTTTTTTGAGGCAGGAGCAGTTTTAGTTTAGGTTTTGTATCCCCAGGGCCTACCATAGTGCCTGGCATATACTAAGGATATAAAAATGCTTGTGAATTAATTACTTTATTCTTTAGAAATCGTTCTCCTTGTACTTTGAATCCTCATGCATTCTATTTTCTAAATTCCTAAATTGGTTTGATGTTCTTTTTCTAACATCCTTTTCAGCTCTAAGTTCAATGATCCTATTATTCATTCATTCACTCATTGATTCACCCAACAAACACTGATTATGCTCCATGTGTAGGCGTGTCTAATTTAGGTGATATGGGGGACTAGAAAAAGACATATTGCCTATCTTTAAGTACCTTAAGGGCAAGTTGAGAAGAAGTATAATATAATGAAGAAGTTCCACTTCTCTATGAGCTCTGTGACTTTGAGGAAGTCATCTTTCTTCTCTGATTCTACTTTACTCATCTGTAACATAAGGATAATAATACTTGTACTAGTTACCTTGAAGGGTAAATGCGCAGAAAGTATTTTATGAAATGGGATAACAGCTCAGATTCCTGCAGTACTTTACAAGGCATTTTCCTTCACCATGACAACATAAGGCTAACAGGAGAAAGACTATCAGCTCCATTTTACAGATGACTCCAAAGGGCAATAGACAATACATAAAAGCAAAAAGAAGGATGTCATCAGTGACAGTTCAAATGTGATAATTGCCATAAAAAGCACCATCAAGGATATATTAGACTGCAAAAGGAGATGAGTGAACCATATAGCAGGAGAAGGGGAAAATACATGGATAATTTGAGGGCTAGATTGGTATTCCCTAAATATTAAAAGAATCAGTGCAAGACCTCCAAGATGTCTAGTGAATCATCAATAGAAAAGTTTCTATTGTCAAGTCAAGTCAAGAATCGTATAAAATGAGCAGGTGTAGAGGGAGATGCTATCTGCCCCAGGATTCCCACAATGATGACAGATCATGAATCCAATGAAGGATCACTATAGCTAGGGAAAGTTCAGAAGGATGGAATTCCCCCTCCCCAAGGTCAAGAAACTAATAAAAGAGGCAGGATTTGGACCAGGTCTTTGGGCTCAAAGTCCAGTATTCTTTCAACTCCCTCAATCTGCATATTCCATAAAGCACTTCAGATAGTTGACCTATTATTATTATTTGAGGAGACACAGAGGGTAACTTCTTGGTAACGACATAGATTTCCATAAAATTACCAGAGGAAAATTACTTTTCGTGCTTTATAATATCACCTTGGTGCTACATGAAATTGTTGCATAATGACAGAAGGGCTGTCACATAGGCAGAGCTGATTAAGGACCAAAAGAGTGGTACAAGAACAAAAGTGATATAGATGTCGGAGGAAGGAGAGATATCAGTATGGGTTACAGAGATCAGGGAAGAATTCAGGGAAGGGATGAGGAGAGACCTAAGGCCTGGGAGTGACTGGCTGTCATGATAAACAGAGGAACCCAAATGACCTTTCCTTTATCAACAGTGTCAAGCTATACTCTCATTGACTTCATTTTGTCTGGCAAAGGATGATTGAAAGACATTGACAGGGTCCGCAGAAGTTCAAAGAATTGGAAGGACCCTCAGAAATCAACTCTCTTTTAATGAGAAGAAAACTGACATGGCTTTCCCAAAAGTCAGGCAATGAGTGAATGGTAAACTAAGATTTTGAATGAAAGAAAATTTGGTTCAACAAATAGTTGTTTCATACAAACCAAATGCTTTGAAATGAAGGTTGGGCATATATACTTATAGGATTCTTGCCCTCAGGTAGACCATAGACTACTAAGGTAGGAAGTGAATGAATATAGAGACATTTCTTATGTATTTATTTTATACTAAATTCAGAGAATTCAGATTATTACCTTGTCAGATCATGGCAGTTATTCTTTACTTTATTATTTATTCCCCAAGATATCCTCCTCCCTTCCTCAAGAAATTTAATATTCGGCTTGCAATCTTCTTCCTCAAATTAACTCTTTTCCATATGATGCCCATATATGCTTTTGTGCCTTCAAATGTCCTTACTTGCTGAATCATTAATCTAACCATCTCCCATGATCCGCACCTCTGTTCCACTCCAACCATGTGTAGGGATATATTTATACCACCATCTTCTACAAGGTTTTTATTCCCATAGTGTCTGGCTTATAGTAGGCACTTAAAAATGTATATTCATTGGTTGATCCCCAAAATATTACCTTGGAATAATTCCCCTTTTGTTCATAACTTCCTTTCATTTCATGATTCCCTATGCCTCACTTCTCCTAATCTCATTCTCTACCCTTGCTAAAACTTCTACCCCTTCCTAATTTTCTTGGCCAAAACTCCAAGCAACTACACTTTCCTCCCTTCAATGATTACCCATTTCAATTTTATGTTGTCTACTTTTGAGTACTTTCCCCCCTGTCATATCACACTATTCATCTCTTTCCAAACCCCAATCTTGGATTACTCTCATCACCTGCCTTTCCCTCTCTTATTCATTGTCGTTGCTCATCCTTCATTTTTCAAGAGGACCAATGACTTCATGAGGAACTTTTTGACTTGTGCACGAATTGGTTTTAAGTGAAGCAGAATTGTACAGTCATCAGTCTTATTCTCTCTTCCAAAGTCATCAAAGTCCACTTGCAATACAAAAGTAAGGACTGGTGATGACCCAGGATACAGTGGATGACCTTGACTTCTTTGCGGTATAACAAAGCTTTAAGCACTCTACAGCTTTAGCTACTTTTGTCTGTTGTAACTACTTGCTCTCATTCACCATTCTGCCAGGAGGAAAGTCTTCACATGCTTGGGGTAGTTATCCTCTTAACTCACTGATGAGTTCAAGGTCTACCACTTACCCTCAACCTAATTTAGCCTACCCACTCAGACAGTTTTACTGGAGTGTGGCTGCTGCACATGCTATAGCTTCTTGGAACCATGGGTCCAAAATCTGTGAGCTTTCACTGGCTGTTCTTCATATCTGAAATCCTTTCCTTTCTCATCCTCCTTTCTTGACTTCCCTGACTTCCTTTAAGACCAAACTAAAACACACCTTCTACAAGAACTCTTTCCTAATCCCCTTTAAAGCAGATGTTTTCCCTGTAAAATTATCTCAGATTGATTCTGTATATATCTTATTTGTATAGAGTGGTTTATATACTATCTCCACATTAGACTGTGAGCTTCTTGAGGACAAGGACAGTGTTTGCCTTTTTCTTTTCCTTAGGCTTAGCAGAGTCTCTGGCATATAATGGTCACTTAATAAATGCTTATTAAATAAATGAATGTAAAAATGAAAATGCAGCAAAGTGGAAGAATACTCACAAGTTTTCCTTGAAGAGGTAAAGAAAGGAGTTGTCAAAGTTGCATTTCTGTGGAGCCAAAGGAGACATGAAGAATCATTTTTATGGGACATTTGGTCATCCTAACTTGTAGTGCTTGTGGTTACTATAAGGAAAAAAAGCTATCAGGAAGTTTATTGCAGCTTATATGACAACATATCTTAATGGGAGTGGAAAGGGAAAGTAATTCTACAAAGTAATAGGCAGCAAATAGTATAGTAAGTGAAAAGAACATTAACTCTGGAGTCAAAAGACTTATGTTCAAATCCCATCTCTGACATTTCCTACTTCTAATGAGATTAGGAATGTCACTTCTCATCCCTGGATCTCAGTTTTCTCACCTGTAAAATGGATGCATAGTGGACTAGATGGCCCAGAAGTCTCTTTCAGCTTTAGATTTATCATCATATCACAAATCCCACATCTACACCAATGCACATTAAATCCAGAGATGGACAAAGATGAAGAGGCCAAAATATAGGATTAAAAAACATGGTTCCACATAAATAAACCAGAGGCCTAAGTCTTGCAGACTCAATTGCTTCATGCTAAAACATCATGCATAGTTTTCTTTTTTCAAAAAGCAAATTCAAAAGTACTAGTTAAAAGGGGCACAAAACAACAAAAACTAAGGAACTAACTGTCTTAAAAGATAAGAAAAAACTGTTTCTTGACTCAAGAGTCATTTCAGAATCAGCTGTCTTTGTTCAGTCAGAACATCTACTTGTTAGAGCAAAGGTCAAAATCAATATCAAATTAGAGGAAAGGATAGAGATGAAAAGAAGACAGTGAGTGCAATTACAGCAGTTCCAGCCTGACCTATTCAAAAAAACTATTGACACTGAAAAAAGGGAAATGAATACGAAAACACCATTAAGGAAGATTATCAGTGTTTCATACTTTAGATTAATGATGTAAAGCAATTGCCACAACAAGGAGGCAAAAAAGCTTAAAGATTGCCTTGGCCAACAAACACTTGATCTTTTTATCAGAGGGAGAGACAAGACAGCTAAATTTCATTTAAAATACCCTAACGAACTTAACAAGCATGTACCAAATGCCTACTGTGTGCCAAGCAAAATACTTGGTACCAGGGTTATGGAGACAAAACTTACTATTGCTTGCCTTTAAGGAGCTTACTTTCTACTGAATGAATAAAGGATTAAATAGAAACTCATTTGAATAATATGATGCAGTAGGAAGCTCTGACTTGCCTCTAGGGAAAGCACAAACTTCTCAGATATCTAAAGTCCTTCATAGTCTGGTCCCAAACTAACATCCCAGGCTTATTCTCTTTTTTATACTCTCTCTTCAATACGAATGAGTGTACTTGCCAATCGGAGTATACTATATCCCATTCCTTGTGTCTCTGTTCAAGTTGTTCATGTCTGGGTCTGGAGCATTCTCCCTTATCTCTTCTCTTTCTTCACTTCCTTTAAGGTTCAGCTCAAGTCCCCTCTCTTCCATGGGGCATTTCCTGAATACACCCAAATACTGTCTATTTCTCTCATAGATAACTCTGTATGTCTCTGTGAACATGTTGTATCTCTCTAGTAGAGTGTAAGACCTTGAGGGCAGATTCAGTTTGATATAAGCACCTAGCATTGCCATAATTAGATTAAGTCCACACTGCCCATCTTTAGATTTAATCAGTAAAGGTGAGAACATCTCCAATTCTGGGAGGTCCTTAACCCACCTGTGCTAGAGTGAGTGATGAATCAGAATCAACTGACTGCCCCCCAGGCAGTCCTAAGAGAAGTGTCTATTGTGATTGGACATGCAAACAAGGGAAAAGGCACAGGAAGTGATATATAAGTGAACCCTTTTAAAAGAGAGAATTGAGTGAGTGAAAGGGCTTCTGGTGAAGAGGGCTGCTGGTGAAAGAGCTCTTCAGAGTCTTATAGTTTTCCTGGTTTGTGGAGGAGTGCTGGCTAGAATGCTGAAACCTTGGTGAAACTGCTTTCAATATCTTTTTTAGAAGCCCACATGGTGAGTTTAAAGACTGAATCTTCCTGAGCTTCTCTTAAGGAACTTCCCTTTAATAGACTCTGTGAATGAAGCTCCTCTGGCCCTCTGACTCTTGGCTGAGGGTTAATTAGATCTATATAGATTAATTAGAGGATCATAGTAAATTACCTATTATGTTGGATTCTTATTTCCTTATTTCCTCTCTCCTCAATTGTAAATAAACTTCCATAAAAGTCAATTTTGATTTGAGGTTATTCCTAAATTGGGGAAATTTCCCATGGTGATCACCTTTAAATATATTCAACCAAAAAACCCTCCCCCCCTTACAGCATGTGCCTGGTTCATAGTAGGTACTCAATCAATTCTTGTTGATCTGAGGCTTTTCCTACACCTACCAAATTGATAGCCAAAAAAATGGGAATAGTCAATGTTTTCAGAGGCTATAAAAATTGAGATTTAGTCCTACTATTTGGGAAAGCAATTTGGAATTATGCTCAAAATGAAATAAAAAGATGTCCATACGTTTTGACAAAGAGATTCCTCTTGCTAGAATATACTCCAAGAAAGTCAAAGTCAAAAAGAAAGATGCTATATATGCTAAAATGTTCATAGTAGCAAATAATTAGAAATAAAGTAGATTTCCATTGACTAGGAAATAGCTAACTAAGGTATAGCTTATGGGGGTAATGGAATATTACTATAAAAATGATAGGCATAAAGAATTCAGAGAGGCATGGGAAGATAACTGAAAGGATGCAGAGTGAAGCTAAACAGAGACAAGAAGACAGCAAGTACAATAACTACAGCAATGTAAATCGAAAGAACAGCAGCCATAACAAGAAGAAGGTAAGTGAATGTCATGTGATTAGAATAGCAAAGATTGGCCATAAAGAATGATATTAGAAAATCTATTTCCCCCCTCTAGTGGAGTGTTGAATATGTTGTCTCTTTTAGTTGATAGGTTCAGTTTCACTAAACTCCTTATCTTTCTTTTTTTTTTTTTTTTTAATTCTATTAGTAAGGTGATTCTTTGGGTAGGGAAAAGGAAAGATACTCTTGGAAATGAAGAAGAAATACAAGAAAGTGCATCAATATAATTTAGAAAAATAAATGGCTAAGTAATTTATATCTTATTTAATATATTTAACATATTTCAATTAAAGTGAATTTTTACGCTTTATTCTAATCAACATCTCTGAGATTCTGTGCTCCCTATGAGTTGCAGTGTGACACAATTAATAGAGAACTAGCTTACAAGTCAGAGAGATAGGATTTCAAGTCCTAACTTGGATAATTACTTGATATGTGACCCTGGCAAATCACTGGGTCTCTCAGTGCCTATAGACACCTATCTGAGATAATAAATTGCAAAACAAAAATTCCAGTCTGCACTAGTAGAGCAAATTTCCTCACCTGGGAATGTCATGTGCCAAGGAAATTACAGGTGTGGACTATATGTATACATTTATATATGCATTTTTGTTGTTATTTGGTCATTTCAGTCACATCTGACTCTTTGTGATCCCATTTGGAGCTTTCTTTGCAATGATTCTAGAGTTATTTTCCATTTCCTTCTCCAGCTCATTTTGAAAATGAGAAAACTGAGGCAAACAAGTTTAAATGACTTGTCCCAGGCACAAAGTTAATAAGGATCTGAGGCCAAATATGAATTCTGGGAGGTGAATCTTTTTGACTTCAGGCCTAGCACTCACCCAGCTGCCCCATATGTCTATAACCACATATATATTTATTGACATATAAATAAATATGTGTGTATAAAGGTATATATTCTAGATATGACCATATAGAGTAGGGCTTAGAAGGAAAGCTCTCACATTGCTCCCAATGACTGACAGCATTTACATCACTTATCCACCTCAGGGGAGGGAGAACCTGCAAACAAGGAGGGCAAGGTGTCTTCCCAGAGGCACAAATCAGATTTGGTGTATCAAGGCCATTATTCAGATGATGCAATTTGCAATGTTTTTAATAAGATGTCAGGCCACCCGCTGATGGGGAAAATCTCATGTTCTGAGCCAGCTGGAATCTGGCAGCTCTTGGTTTAATTTGTGGCCAAGTCAGATATAACTTTAAAAGAAATTAAAAGACAAAAAAAAATGGTTTGGGGGGAGATGAGGATGGAGAAGAATGTCATTAAGATTTTGCAACCATCCCAGGTATAGGTTTTGGTACTAGGCAGGCCTTCAAAGAAGGCCAGAAATGGAGCCATCTCAGTTATCCATGAAAATAAGGGCTATGAAAAATATGAATAATCCAAAACCACACATCATCCAATATGACTCAAAATCAAAGTCACCAAATACCAGATTTGGAAGGGGTTCCAAGGGCTATCCAGGTCAAACTATACCTGGAAAAAAAATTATTACAGATCCACAATTTTAGCATTCCCTCACGAATGTCTATCTGGGCAAAAAATGTCTGGGTCAATGTTTTCCACCATTTTTCCTTTTCATAATCATTTCCAATCCCTGGAGACTAGATTCTAAATCACAGGATTTAGAGTAGGGAAGGACTTCATCTAGTTAAATCTCCTAATTTTAGAACAGGAGAGGACTATATATAATTGAACCCACTAGTTTTACAAATGAAGTAAACAAAGCCCAGGAAATTAAGTGATTTTCTTGTTCAATGTCACACAGAGAGTTAAAAAGCAGAGTAAAAATTTGAATCCAGTCTTCTAACTCCAAACCGATTTCTCTTCCTGTTATACCATAAGAGTGGTAATTGCAGTCATGGTAAACACCTCTCCCAGAAATTACCCTTACACTGCATAGAAAGCTAGGGGCAGCTAGGTGACTCAGGGAATAGAGAGTCAGGTGAGTGGTCCTGGACTCAAATCTGTTATCAAACACTTCCTAGCTTTGTGACTCTGGGTCAGTCACTTCATTCCAATTGTCCAACCCTTATGTACTTCTGCCTTAGAACCACAGTTTATTATGGATTCTTTTCTTTTAATTTTTAAAATATTTTTACATGTTTACATATTTCATTTTCTTTCCCTCTCCTCCCTCCTTCAAGATGCAATAAGCTTTTCCATTGGGTTATACAAATGTTTCTCACCAGTATTTTCCTTTTTGCCACCCCTCACTTCTCCCTCCCTCCAATTGCTTTCCTCTCCCCTTGTCTTATTCCCTTTCTATTCCACTGTAGGGTAAGAAAGAATTCTATACTCCACTGAGTATACTTGTTTTTCCCTCTCCGAGCCAGTTAAGATGAGAGTAAAGCTTCAGCATTGCCCCTCACCACCCTTATCCTCCTCTCTCCATGGTGATATTTCCTTCTTCTCTATATTATGTAATCTAGCCCATTCTATCTTTCTCTTTCCTTGTCTCTTAGTGCAACTCTCTCTTTCAGCCCTTGATTTATTTTTTACATATAATTCATATGCATACATATCATATATCATCACATTTACATACACATCATGTCATCATATGTTTTCATATACATCATATCATCATAATCAACTTAATTCCCCACTCTTTTTCTGAGTAAATTGCTATCTTCCCTACTACTAAGAATAATTTTTGAGAATTACAGATATCCTCTTTCAATGTAGACATATAAACATTTTGACCTAAAATTTTCTCCTTTAAATTTTCTCTTTCTTATATACTTTTAGGGCTTTTTTTTAGGTCTGGCTTATTCCTCAGGAATGCTTGGAAATCTTCTATCTTGTTGAATGTCCATATTTCCCCCAGAAAGAATATACTCAGTTTTGCTGGGTAGGTGTCTCTGGGTTGTAAACCCAAATCTTATTCCATGCTTTTTGGTCCTTTAATGTAGAAGTTGCTAGTTCCTATGTGATCTTGATTGCAGCTCCTTGATATTTGAATTGTTTCTTTCTGGCTGCTTAAAGAATTTTCTTCTTCAAAGGATGGCTCTTGAATTTAGCTATAACATTCCTGGAAATTTTAATTTGAGGATTTCTTTCTGGAATTTATCTGTGAATTCTTTTAATTTCAATTTTATTTTCTTGTTCGAGGCTCTCTGGGCAGCATTCTTTGATAGTTTCTTGTAATATGATGTCCAAGATGTTTTCTTAATTATGGCTTTTAGGTAGTCCAATAATTCTCAGATCATCTTTCCTAGATCTATGTTTAGATCAGTTTTTTCAATGAGATATTTCATGTGTTCATTCATTTTTGTTCATTCCTTTGATTCTGCTTTATTATTTCTTGATTTCTCATGAAGTAACTGGTTTGTAGATGATCAATTCTGATTTTTAAAGCCTGATTTTCCTCTGTCAATTTTTGATTCTCCTTTTTCAATTGGCCCATTTTTCTTGCATCACTTTCTTTTCTCCTTGCATCATTTTCCTTTCTTCTTGCATCACTTTCATTTCTCTTTCTCACTTTTCCTCTGCCTCTTTTAATCAGTTTTTGAAGTCTTTTTGGAGCTCTTCCAGAATCTGTGTCCAATCCATATTTTTCTTTTTGACTTTGGATGTGTTTGTTTTGCTTTCACTGCCCCCTTTTATGTCTGTACCTTGTTCTTTTTCTCCATAAAAATTCTTTAAAGTGTCTTTTTTGGCATTTGCTCATTTTCCCTATCTAATTCTAGATATATTTTGTTTTCTGGGGAGTTTGGATACCCTCTTCAATTTTAGCCTTTCCTTGATGTTATTCTCAACTTATTTTCTGGGTTTTTACCAGTTTCAATTCTTCAAAGATGATGTGATAGTCTGAGGGCTGAGACCTCTGAGAGCTCTCTCCCTTTGTTGATTCAATTGACCCTTGAGTTCCTGATAGCTCAAAGACTTGCCTTAGGCTTGGTTGTAAGCTTTTGATCTTACTTTGATCTTTATCAGGTCAGGAACTATTTAAATTGTAGCCTCAGGCTTAGGTGTAAGTTTTTGGTCTTTCTGTGTACTTTTCTAATCTGGTACACCCTTGATTGCCCTGTCTTAGAGCTTTGCCCTGAGCTTTAGTCAAAAAGATCAGTACTTAGTACTTAGCACTATCAACCACTCCAAACTCCATTCCAATCCTAACAATCTATGTCCCTAAAGTCCTCCCAGTTCAAACAATTTATATTATAAAATCCTGGCTAGCTCTGACAGTCTATATTGTAAAGTATTTTCTATATCTAACATTATATGTTGTAAGGGTCCTTCCAGTACTGGCTTTCTTTTTTCACATATGGATAAAATTTTAAAAATTATTATCTGATATTTTGTGATCCATATTCTGTCCCTCCTTCTCATCCCTCCCAAGTTGGCAGGCAGTATAATATAGTAGTATAATATAGGTTGTATATATATTATTATATGACACATATTTCCATATTCATCATATTGTGAAAAAAGACATTGCTTACACTAAAAGAAATTCTCAAAGGAATTAAAGTAAAGAATAGTATGCTTCAATCTGCATTTAGACTTTGTCACTTCCTTCTACGACAGTGGATAGCCTTTTTCATCATGAGTGTCTTGGAATTGTCCTGGATCCTTGCATTGCTGATAACAGTTCATTTGTAGTTGATTATCACACAATATTGCTGTTTATATAAGCCTTTCCGGGTTTTTTTGTGATTTCTTATGCCACAATACTATTCCATTAAAATAATAGACAACAAATTGTTTAGCCATTCTCCAACTGATAAATAACCAGTTTCCAGTTCTTTGCCACCAGAAAAAGAGTTACTATAAATATTTTTGTATAAATATGTCCTTTCCCCATCTTTGATCTCTTTGAGATCTAGACCAAACTGTGGCACTACTGGATCAAAGGGTATACTCAGTTTTATGGCCCTTTTTGTAAATTGCTCTCCAAAATGGTTGGATTAGTTCACAACTCCACCAACAAAGTATTAATGTCTCAGTTTTACTACATTCCCTCCATCATTTATCATTTTCCTTTTTTGTTGTATTAGCCAGCCTGATAGGTTGTACCACAGAGTTGTTTAAATTTAAATTTCCCTACTTAACACTGATTTGGAATATATTTTCCAAATGAATAGAAAGTTTTAATTTCTTCATTTGAGAATTGTCTGTTCATATCCTTTGATGATCTGTTGATTAGAGACAGCTCTAGTTTTCTAGGTTTCATGTATATTGTTTCTTTTCTATACCATCCATTTCTTAGTCCCTAATCAGTCTCAGTAGAGCTCTCAGAATAATGGAAAACATGAAAAAATGGAGCAAAAGCAGAAGAAATGTCCTTCTCTGTCCTCTGAAAATCACAAGAAGAATCCAGGTTTCAATACTCCAAGCATTTGTGGAAATTGAGTACCAGCTCAGGGTCAGTCACTGACTGGTTGTGTGATGCTAAGCAAGTTACTTTCCATTTCTGGATCTTAATTTCTTCATTTTTAAAAGAAGGAAAGAACATATTTTTGTATAGAGCACTGGATTTAGTTTTAAAGGACTTCAATTCAATTCACAAGTCTGTTAATATGTGCATGATCATGACCTCTCATTCCCATTTTCTTCAACTGTAAAATGAAGGATGGGCTGGGTCTAGATCATTATTTTTTTATCTTTTTTTGTGTATTAGGTCCCTTGGACAATTTGAAGGAAGCTTACAAACTCCTCTCAGAGTATTTTATTAAAACTTTATAAAATAAAATACAAATGAATATAAAGTTAACTTATTATATTGAAATATAGTCACAATTTTTTAAAAAGTTGGAACCAAATTTAAAACCCTCGTCTAAATGATCTCTGTGCTCCCTTTCTGCTCTTCCATTTCAGTGCTCTTATCACCAGATGGCCTCTAAAGTCTTTTCAATCTCTGACCATCTATGTTCGAAGGGATTTCCCAGAGCTAATAGTTGACTGAATCAAAAAATGACAAAGATTAGAAGAGATCTTAAAGCTTATTTAGTTCAACACTTTCATTTGACAGATGAAGCAACTGAAGTAGAGAGAGGTGAAATGATTCATCAAAGATGAGGCAACTAGTGAGGAGCAGAAGTGAGATAGATTATCTACCTTCAAATCTGATATTCTCCT
Organism: Gracilinanus agilis; assembly: GCF_016433145.1. Lineage (NCBI taxonomy): Eukaryota > Metazoa > Chordata > Mammalia > Didelphimorphia > Didelphidae > Gracilinanus > Gracilinanus agilis. The sequence goes on along the minus strand of NC_058130.1, from coordinate 697,382,869 downwards.
TTACACCAATTATACTTGGTCTCCTCCTCCCGTGTATACTATGCCACTTGGGAGAAAGAACAGTAGAATGGAGGTCAGCCAGGAGGAAAGGAAGTCACAAAAATCCCTTCCACTATTTTCTTGATTTAGCAGCCACAACACCAAAGATCAGAACTAGGCTGGCGGCTGTTGGAGACCTTGTGAAAACAGCTCTGAGCCTGATAGAGAATGGGGTATGCTGTCAGACAGTATGACATTAGATGAGAAGGGAGTGATATGACCCAAAGTTATCCCAGATCAGGAGGTCAGGGTGGAATCCACATCTGAGGCAGTTCAGAGCAAGGGGTAGCAGGAGGGAAGGCTCATCAGTTAAGTAGTGCTTCAAAAATAGAGTCTAAAGGAAGGCAGAAAATGAAATAAGCAGAGCATGGAGGATGTCAGGAATTAGAGGTCAGCTTCAGGAACCAAGTAATACCTGACTGGGATTAGACAAAACTCATCAGAAGGCAAATTACACCACAGAACTCCTCTTTATCAAGTTGCAACAGTCATGATCTGCTGTCATTACATTCTGTCTTTTATGAAACAAAAGAGATTAGGATTCGGAAATGGAAAAGTGACTTTAATTCTTCCTCTGACATTAACACTATGACCCTGAACAAGTCACTTCTCTACTCAGCCTCATTTTCCTCATCTGAAAGAATAGAGATGACAGCATTTACCTCACAGGATTTTTACAAGGATTTGATGTGATAAGATGTGCAAACCTTAAAGTGCTTTATAAATTCTAGCTTTTATTATTAGTTGTTGGCCTTCCCACTCAAAGAGGACCAAAATGGCAACACAATGTCAAAACTGATGTCCAGTGTGTCTGATTAAGGCTGATCAGACCAATAGGAGCTCAGAAGGCACAGACACAAATACTCCCTTATGAACATTTAGAATGAAGATGACAAAATGATATCCAGTAGATGTAAAAGACAAATAACTCTTGTTGTGAGACAACTTGGCAGGTACCACATCAAATTTTTATTATTATCATCATTATCATTATTGTTGTGGTGGTTGTTGTTATTGAACCTAAGCCAAGGATGCCCTGGACATCATCTTACCCAATTTCCTCCCTCTTAAGGTAGAATCCTCTGTATTAGTGTCAGAATATATATATCACTCAGGTCCTTCTGTAAATTTTATTAATACTTTAACATAGATTACTTTATCAAGCTAGTTATAAGAGAAAGTACTACTTTGAGATCAAGGGATATAGGATGGGTGCATTTTAATTAGAATGGGGGGGGGGGAGAAATATAATGCTACCTAGAGAGTGTTGGCCAGGGTAGGTCAGCAAAAATAAGTTAAGGAGAGCAGATCAACTCATTCAGTTTTGACCATTTCTCAGCTCTGATACTATTTTTTTCCCTCAGAAAAACCAATTCTCCTCTCTAAGCTTCATTCTCTTTATCTGTGCAATAAGGGTAGTAACATTTGCACTGAGAAGGGTAGACAATATAAGGGTCAACACTGAAATCAGGAAGACCTGAGTTCAAATACTGCCTTTGTCACATATTAACTTTAGTCACACTACTACAGACAGAAATGAAATCTAAAATCTTCCTGATTCCCACTCCATTACCCCAGACTACCTATCCTATCCCAGTCTACCCTCTACTCCTCTAGCCCTCCACTATCCACTGTGCCAAGCTGTCTCTCTGAGCTTTGCTTTCCTGAAGAGACCTAAGAGATGATTTAATTCAAACTCCTAATCTTACAAGTAAGGAAATCAAGGTTCTAAGCATCTGTGTCTAGCCTAGGATCACACGGTAAGTCTCCAAAGAAGGATTTTCACTTCCTTATTTTATATTCAATATATCTACTACATTGTTCTCTCAAGTAGCTTACATTGTAATGGGCAGACAGCATTCCTATATAGAAACAACTACTAAAAGGATACAGTTTTATTTATAACACTTTCCTATGGGAGAGTCAAGAGAATGATTCTTGTGAGAAAATCAAGAGTGTGAACTTTGTGAGGGCAGTTATATTGTCATTTCTACAGCTTTATCTTCCCAAGACCTTCCTAGCACAATGCTTGGCACATGATGAATGTTTATTGAATAAATTAACCATAGAACCCTCAGAAATGTGAAGTATCATCACTTTTTCACTCCTTTGAAATTCCTTTCCTCTACCACCTCAGCCAAAAAAAAAAAAAAAAAGGAAGAACAAGGGGGCAAGGGGAGGGCATTAAAAAAAAAAAGATAATATGTGACTCTGGAATGAGTAACTTCTGTCTGGCATCTGCTCAGAGAATATGGTCACAGATGACAGCACCTAATTATCATCGTCGACTCTATCTAAAGCAGGAAAGAAGCCCCTGCTAATGAGTGAGTGATGGATAAGGGAGTATGTAGGCAGCAGACGGACTCTGTCCTTCTCCTCTGTAAAAAGTGAGCCCATGCTGAGCCCAAGAGGAGAGTGGTTTGGGAAAGTTGGGTCAAGAGAATACTGGTAAGAGGAAATTTGACAACTGCTTACCTGGATCTAGCAAGACGGAGAAGGATCAGAGAAGCTCAAAAGGACCAGGTAGGGGGAGTGGCCCCTGCATTCCAGATGCCCAATGCACCACCCCAGGCTCTGAATGTTTTAGTTTGTTTTCAGGATGTGGAGATGCTATCAAATTAGATTAAGTAGGTAAGGGAAATGGTGTTGTTTTCTAGGAAATGCAATTAAGATGGCCACCTAGGAACTGTCAGGCATGAAGATGAGGAAGAAATGCATACCACACTAAAGTTAGCCTAGGAAAAGGAAGAGAAGTTGAAGATGTAAAGCTGAGGGCTTGAAAACACAAGTAGGTCAACTGGCTAAAATATAGATGATATGAGGAGAAATAATGTGTAATGTGTAAAAAATCTAGAAAAGTAGACAGGAATCAGATTGGCAAAGGTACTGGGATAATGACTGAATTTCTTATTTCTTTGATACAGAGAAATTCCAGAGGAGCAAATTCCCTCTATTAATGTGTTTTAGCACTTTTCTTTCAAAGTATAAACTTAAAGAATTGCTTAGGCCACTGAGAATTAAGGTGACTTATCCAGTCACACAATAATATATATAAGAAGGAGGACTTGGCACAAAGACCCTCCGACTCTGAGATCAGACTATGGAAGGTTTCAGTGGCAAATTGATGAATTTATATTTTATCCTTGTGGTACAAGTGAACCATTGAAGCTTCTTAAGCAGAGGAGTAATGTGACCAGACTTGTGCATTAAGATGGTTATTTTGACAACAGTGTTGAACTTGGATTAGATAGGGGAGAAAGTGAAATCTGGGCATCCAATTAGTAATATGTGACAACAGTCAAAATGAGAGGTGATGAACTAGGATCCTGGCTATATGAGTGGAGAGAAGATGAATGGAAAATATGCTGAGGTGATTGGATTTCTAAAATTTACTAATTGTAAATGAGAAGTGGAAGAGAGAGAAGAAAGGATGTTCTGGTAAATGTTTAACAAACAACTCTACAAAAAATGTACACACAACCCAAGTTAAATCTGCATTATCATTTTCTCCATCACTTCATTAAGTCTAGAAAACCAACAAAAGAATAAATCAGGCCTGCAATTTCCAAAGTGTAAGTATTCATTTTGAAAATATAAACAATAAGATCTTCAAAAATTGGTTCAATCTGGCTTAATCATACCCCTGGAGGGAAAAGTCAAGCTTATCACCAAGGTTGAAAAACCTGGATTACCAGAAGGATGATGAGTCTCTCAACATAAATAGAGACATTTGGCAGAGAGAAAGTTGTTTTGGGAGGAGGAGAAGATAATGAGCTCTACACTGAACATATTGATTATTAGATGTTCACAGGAATCCACTTCTAGAAGCCCAATAGGCTGTTGATGATACAGGACTAGAGCTGAGGAGGGATTATAAGGTTATAGATGGATCTAAGTGTCATCTCCATGGACATAATATTCAAAACATTTTCCTCCGATTTGGGATGTGAAAAGCAAGAGAGATCAGTATATTATTGTAGTCTAATAGAATAGCAGAGACAAATGAAGGGTTTTTTTTAAGGATGGTAGAGATCCAGGCATGTTTTAAGACATCAAAGAAGAAGCCAAGAGATGGGAAGAAATGGAAGATGGGGTTATGATTGATGGGTGAAGTTCCTAGGAGAGACAAGTGAGGATGGAATTAAGGATGCATGTAGAGGCTTTGGTAATTATATGGAAAATTCTACATTTTTGTCAGAAAGGGTCAAAGTAGGGAAGAATGATAGGTAATATTCAGAGGTATGTGAGAGAAAAGAAAAGAAAAGAAAGTTTATGGAAAATGTCCTCTTATTTTCTTGGTAAAAGAAGAGGGTAAAGTCTTTTTATAGTTGTGGAAAGCAGTTGAGGAAATAAGAAATGTTTAAACTAATGAAAAGAAGATGGGTAGTGTGGGGATATTTGGACAAAGGATAGAATGTGGCCGTATAATTGTGGCCAAGATAATTAAGAACCTAGAGGTTACTACTATATGAAGATAAATTGAATAACTGGAGGATCTTTGGTCTGGAAGAGAGAAGATAGGTTGTATAAGATATCTGTCTTCAAAAGTAGTTGAGAGGCTGACCTTAGCTTAAGTTTATTTTTAAATTTGGCTTCAGGGCACAGAACTATGAAATATGAATAAAAGTTGTTGAGAGGCAAATTGGAAAGGTGGGGTTGTTTTGTCTTGTTGTTAAGGGGAGGAGTGCTTAAAAGGGCTACCCAAAAGAAAAATGGTGACTCAGGAAGTGATACTTCTTCTACAGGGATCATTTTCAAGCAAAAACTGGTTGACCAATTAACAGAATGGTTGTAGAGAAATTCCAGTTTTGTTATGGGTTAAACTAGATGGTTTCACAAATACTCCTACCCAGTCTCAAGATTCTGTCAATCATTATCCTTCCTGTCCCTCATAATTCTTCTATCTTCATTCCCCCCTCTCCATTTCTCCTCTCCATTCTTTTTTCTCAGTCCCTATCTCTCTTCCCTCCATATTCCTCCATCTCCTCTTTTTCCTCTACTTCATCCTCCTTCATTTTATGGTTCCCCCATCCCCCTCCCCTTTCTCCTTTTCCTCCTCTTCCTTTTTCTGTTTCTCTTCCTCTTCTTTCTTCTTCTGCTCCTGTTCTCCTTATCTCTCCTCTTCCTCCTTCTCCTTCCTAATTCTTCTCTTTCTTCTTCAAAAATATAGCATAAGGGACAACTAGTCAATGCCACAGATAGAGCATGAATGAGGTCTAGAGTTGAGAGGTCCTGGGATCAAATCTGACCTGTCATTACATAGATGTGTGACCATGGGCAAGTCACTTGACTGTGATTGCCTAGCCCTTGCCACTCTTCTTTCTTAGAATTAGATACTAAGACAGAAGTTAAGTATTTAAAATGTATATATCTGTATCAATATATGTGCGTGTATAATTTAAAATCTATACACCCCTGAATATTACCTACAATTCTCTCCTCTTTTGTTCCTTTCTGACAAAATTGTGGAATTTTCCATATAATTTCAATGAAATTTTCATGTAATTTCCATGTAATATGTTGTAAGTTAGAATTATGGGGAAAAACTAATGAGATTTATTTGTAGGTAAAAATTTAAGTCTTAAACACCATTAATTGGGTCACACATGGAAAGTATAAAACAGTTTGTGTGAAGAAGATCTGGGGATTTTAGTGGCCTAAAAACATGCGATTCATCAGTGTGATATGACAACAAAAACATTGGTTTAAAAAACTAGCTAAAATAAATAATCTCATGCCATGTTAATGATGATCGAGGATGAGAGATGCAATAGTTCCTTTGTCTTCTGACCTTATCAAACCATTTTGAAGGTAGTTTGTTCAATTTTGGGTGTGATGTTTAATGAAGATGTTCACAAATTATAGCATGTCAAGAACCAATAACCAGTACAATGAAGAGACAGGATATCATGCTGTACAATAATTGATTGATGGAACTGCAGATGTTTAGCCTGGAGCAGAGAAGGATTAGAAATAAAATCATAATGGCAACCATTTTAAGTACTTGAAGGTCTGTCAGGTGGAAGAGGGATTAGACTGGTTATAATTGGTCCCATAGCATAGAATTAGGAATAATGGATGTAAGCTGTGGAGAGACAGATTGAAGCTTCATGCAAGGAAAAACATACTAACAATTAGATCTGTCACAAAGTAAAATAGGCTTCCTTAGAAGATAACGATTTCCCCTTCACAAGGTATCTACAAGAAGAGGCAGAGTGACCACTTTTAGGATGTTGCAGAATAAACATGTCATACCTCTCTTTACCTTCAGTAACCTCCTATTATTAGAATAAATTACAAATTCCTCAGTAATAAATTACAAGTTCCACAGTCTGAATCCAAATTATTTTTCCCAACATCCTGTATCCCCTTTTTAGCCCTTTATATACACTTCTTTCCAAATTCTTTGAATAATATTAGGAACCTTTGAGAATCTTCAGCTTCTTTTAAAGCTCAATTCATGTGCAATTCATCTTTTGTGTAAAATGTTTCTTGATCCTTGTAAGTATTAGTGAGCTTCCCTTCTTCAAATCATCTTGTATTTTCTTATTTTTATACATGTTATAACATCCACAGTAGATTATAAATTCCTTGAGGGTAGAGAATGTTTCTGTTTTATCTTTCCATCCCTAATAACTAGACCTACACCATGAATACAAGTAATCATTTAATAAATATTTATTGAATGGAGTTGAATTATGGTGTAGGACTTGGGCATGGTGCCATTATGTGGACCACAACATTGAGATGCCTTTTCTATATGGACTTTCACTGTGATGACTCTTTTACCCATTCTATATTCATTCTGGAAGGCCATTCTGTAGCAGTGTGGCTGCCTCCCAAATAGGGAGTGTCACACTTGTACAACTCACTATTGAAATAACATTTATTACAAGAGAGCTCTTTATCAATGACTCCTGGCCCCTCTGATATGGTTCCAATTTCAACAAATCAACCAAAGTGACACCATTAACTCTTTTTAAAATTTTAATTTATTTATTTTTGTAACATTCACTTTAAAAAAATGAGTTCTGAATTCTTTCTATCCCTCCCTCCCCTCCCCCACCCATTTTGAATGCAAAAAATGTGATATCAATTATAGATGTGAAATCATGCAAAAACATATTTCCATATAAGTTATGTTTCAAAAAAAAGCAAAGCAAAGCAAAAAATTCATGCTTCCATCTGCATTCAAATTTCATTCTATGCTGTGCAGTAAACTATTCATTATTAAGACTTATTGATTAGAAATCAATAAAAAAAGAAAATGAAAGAAGGTAACTTAGAAGTTCCAGTCCAAAACTGTATTACAAAGCAGTAATCATTAAAACAGTCTGGTACTGGTAGATCAGTGGAATAAATTAAGTTTAAAAAAAGTAGTAAATGACCATAGTCATCTGCATTTGATATATCTGAAGATCTAAATTTTGGTGATAAGAATTCAATATTTAACAAAAATTGCTGGAACACTAGAAAGCAGTTTGGTAGAATTTAGGTTTAAGCTAACACCTTACACTAATACACCAAGATAAGGCCAAAATGGTTACTAAATTTAAATACAAAAAGCAACCTCATAAGCAAATTAGAGGAGCACAGAAAATTTTATCTGTCTGAACTATGGATAAGGAAAGGTCAATAGCACTTATCATCATAAGTTCTTCAGAACTGTTGTGGATCATTGAATTGATCAGAATAGTTAAGTCATTCATAATTCATTCTCATACAATATTACTATTATTGTGTACAATGTTCTTTTGATTCTGTTCACTTTACTTTGCATCAGTTCATATAAGTCTTCCCAAGATTTTCTGAAGTCCAGCTTGTCATTTGAATGATATTCCATAACAATTCCAATACAATGATATTCCATCACAATCACATGCCACAACTTTAACTTGTTCAACCATTCTCCAGTTGACAGATATCCCCTTGATTTCTAATTCTTTGGCACCACAAAAAAGAATCGCTATAAATAGTTTTGCACAGACAGGTCTTTTTCCTTTTTTTTATCTCTTTGAGATACAAATTCAGTATACAAATTCAGTAATTTCTGGGTCAAAGGGTATGCACAGTTTTATAGTCCTTCATCATAGTTCCAAATTACTTTCCAGAATGGCTGAATCAGTTCACAAGTTCACCAACAATAAATTAATGCCCCAATTATTCTATATCACTTCCAAAATTATCATTTTCTTTTTCTATCATATTGGACAATCTTATAGGTGTGAGAAGGTGCCTTAAAGTCATTTTAATTTGAATTTCTCTAATCAATACTGATTTAAATCATTGTTTTAATATCACTATATTTAGCTTTGATTTCTCTTCTGAAAACTGTCTGCTCATACCTTTGATCATTTATCAATTGGGGAATAACTTGTTTTCTTATACATTTGGCTCAATTCTTTATACCAGTGATGGGCCTGCCCACAGGGAGCACTCTATGTGCCATCTTTGGCACCCGTGCCATAGGATCACCATCACTGGTATAGGATGTGAGATGTTGGTCTATTCCTAGTGTCTGACAAACTGCTTTCTAATTTTCCCAGGAATTTTTTTTTATCAGAGTGAATTCCTGTCCCCAAAGCCTGGATTTTTGGATTATTCAAATACCAGATTATTATGATGATTTACTAAAAGTATTAGGTCACCTTCCTTCACATTTTTTCACTGATTCCTTATCATTAACTCTTAATAGTAAATACTTTACTGAACAGAATACAAAACAAGAATAGTTAATATAACTACACTAATAAACCTGGTTCACATTCTGTACCAATATATACAGTATCCATGGGGAAAAGGTGACACAAATTTACAGAAATTTAACAAGGAGACATGAATAGGAAAACCCATTTGCCTGGGACAAAACATGATTTCATACTGTATGTCAGTATTGAGAATCTTGGTGTCTTTAGGGAACAGTCTACACCAAAAGTCACATTACAAGTGAGAATACTTCTTCAGTGGCTACTCTACTAAGAGGAAAACAGTGGCAGTTTGGGAAAAACCCAAGAAAAATCAGCCCTTAGAGAAAAATTACTTACTAAAAGTCTCTAAAGCCGTATGCTCTGTCAGCAATAAGTTTCCTTTTCTTCAGTTACTTAGTCTTTTCTACGTTCTCTGCTGTTCACTTCTCACAAGCTAGAGGTGGCAATAAAAGACAAGGCAGGTCAGTTCTGTTAAAGGACTGAGGATTCTTAATCCTTTAATCATCAACAGTCAGATAGTAAGAGAAATCACCAGGCCTGGACAACAGATAAGATATGAAGGATGAGAAAGTAAAGAGTCAACTATGACACACAGGCTGATAGCCATGGGGAGTGAAGGCTGGTGGTATCCTCCAAAGCAATATAAAAGTTTGGAAGGGGGAAGCATGGGGAGAGAGAGTCCAATTTCTGACATGTTGAGTTTGTGATGCCTACTAAACCCAGCTTGAGATGTCTGATGGAGATATGAAACTAGAGGTCAGCAGAAAGGTTGGGTCAACATAGATATATTTGAGAATCATCCAAATAGAGATGGTAATTAAGTCTAAGGAGTTGATGAGATCATCAAGTAAAGTAGTATGGAGGGAAAAGAGAAGACAGACAAAGAAGTGTTTGGGGATACCTATGTTTCCTGGGTATACCCAGGATAAGTAACTAGCCAAGGAGACTAAGAAGGAAAATTAGCTCTCTTCATGAGCAAAACTATTCCTCCAATCAGCTCCCAACAGCAAAACTTTTCCTTGAATCATCTCATCTCTCAGAAGCAGATGTAATACCTATCAGATGTTCATCCAGTCAGTTCAGCAGAGTAGAAAACCAGGCTCTAACTTGTTCTTCTGTCTCTCAATTTGGTTACTTTTTTTTTTAGTTAAACACAGGCTGAACTGAACTCATCACCTTTCAAAAAACACAGAGAGGTCTCTTTTCTCCTTAATCTATTTCCACTCTGTTTCTTCTATCCTTCCTTCCTCTGTTTCTGTATGCATCCAGGGCCTCTTTGTGTGACATGACTCACTTCTATCTTATGGTAAGAAACCCAGATTCCCATTTCTTTCAGACATGCCAGGAATAGATAATACACAATAGCCCAATAAATATGATTAAAAAGTCTAGTTATCAGGATATCCTGGTTATCAACTTCAATGTCTTCATTATGGTGATATGTAAATTAGCTCCTAGGAAACAAAAAAACTGAGGCCATTTTTGCCTTCAGTCAATAATTTTTCTCTGAGGGTTTTATCCCTCTCAGAACTGTCTATGTTTTCCTCCAAGTGCTTTTCCCTGTGGGGCTGTGTTCTCAGAGGTTCTTTTAGAATTATATTTCTTCCCTTTTCCACAAATTAAATTGTCAAAATTCAAAAAGGCCAGCACCTTAGAAGGAGATTTATGAGCTGGATGTGGTAGCACACTCCTATAGACCTATAGTCCCTGCTCTTAGGGTTGCCCAAGCTGGTGGATCAATTAAGTTGTATAATATGATGCATTTTCATGTCTGTTGGTTAAAATGGTATGTACTCAAAATAACAGATATCTTCATGACAGGCCAAGAGTGAGGCCTTATGTGACCTCAAGGCCCCCTCAAGTGTGTAATCACCTCAATAAATGAGCAAGGATTTCTCATAATATGAGCTGTGACTACAGCCTGGAGTTCCATACTGCCAACAGAAAACACCAAACATCTGGCATTTCGGAGAGTCAACCTTTCCAATTTAATTACCAGAAAAATCTGTTGCCTCCCAATCTGGAAAGACAGATGTTGTCGGTGATAAATGAGAGCTCCACTAGCCTATGCTTGATAAACCATTTAACTTCTCTCTGCCTCAGTTTACTCATGTGAAAAATTAGAAAGTTAGAAAAAATAGTCTCTGATGTCATACACATCTAGCTCTTCATATATGATCCTTTGACCCACTGGATATATGGCCCCCAAAATCCTCTGATGTAAGAACTTTTCTAAACATTTATTCTTCCTTTTTTCTACTTTAAACTATGTTTCTCTTATGATTTTTGTGATTTTAAAAAGTCCAACTATTAGTGAGTTAATAGAAATTAACCAGAAGGAGTTTGGGGAGCCAATAAAAATATATTGCTCAATGATCAACCCGCTAGTAATAAGCCTCCCTACTTACTCTTAGTTAGACTAGTCCTAGGTCTAAAGCCAAAGATTCTGTCCTTTCTATCATAGTAAAAATCAGTTAGGGCTTGTGTTCTACTGGAAAAACCTTCAATGAAAACAACAGCAAATAATTATAACAAAAAAGTTTAGATAATATTTAATATTTTAAATCAATGGACAATCATTTATTTATTGAGAATCTTCTAAGTGCTAAGCACTCTAATAAGGGCAATGGATATACAGACAAAAATGAAATAGCCTTTTCCCTCAAAAAGCTTTCACCCTAATGTGGAATTCTTCTCAACAGTCTTGAGAGGTAGGTAGTTCAGTTATTTTACCCTTAGAGAAACTGAAGCTCAGAGAGTTAAAGTGAGTTGACCAAGATCACACAAATAGTGACAGAGTTGCAAAGAGAAGCAGTCCCTTTTCTCAAGTAGTATACAGACTATGGGAGGACACTAAGAAAATATGAAATACAATGAAAAGAGAAAAATAAATGGAAAAAATGCAACAAGGTCTCATGGAATGATAGGTACCTAAGTTCCTTTTAGGAATCCTTGAAAGATCTTGAGGGACAGAGAATGAGAAAAGAGTGCTTCCCAGACACGAGCAACAGCCTGGGAAAGTGCCTGAAATTGTGAGGTGTAATATCAAGAATAAGGAACAGTTGAAAGTCCAATATGGCTTCAAGAACCCAGGATCTACTTTACAATCCAAGGAAGTTTTTATGAACTATGATAATTTATTCTGTTTTGTATTGAATAGTGGTATATATAATTTATATAATACCTTACATGGTTGTCGTGATGCTCACATAAGATAAAATACCGACATTCTGAGGTCCCTTCCAGCTCTAGCATTCTTTTATATCTGTTCTAAGGTGTTCTCCAACTTCAAGAATCTACAACTACAATTTCATGAAGACACACATGGAGGATAAATTAGGGCTAAGTCTCTGAGCCTGTAGTTATGAATACTTTAATATGAATTTGTTTAATATAGTATACCACATTTTCAGCATCCCCAAATAGGAGCATCTCTAAGTCAGGTTTCCCACTAAATTTGTATTTTACTACCATCCTACAAGGATGGTGTGGGGGTAAGGGATTAATTTATTTTCTAGAGGGTATGCTCATATATCTCTGACTCCCCCTCTCCAATCCTTTCTGATCCAGATCAGTTCTAATCAAAGGTCCCCTGATTCTTCTCCCTCAGATGGTAAATGCAGATGGGAACTCAGGACTATGTCACATATGAGTCAAAAAGTAGATATCAAATCATTAGCCAATTAGTACCTTAACCATCAATCCTTAGCAATCTAACAATTGCTTCTAGATTCTGAAATTGCTTCTAGATAACCTCAGCTTCATAGAGAAATAAAGTGATGTCATAGGTGGAAGTAAAGACCTGGACTTCAATTCTGCACTATCCTGGAACCTCCATTTCAAAAGAAGAAGAAAAGGATGAGGAGGAGGAAGAGGAAGAAGAGAGGGAAGAAGAGGAGGAGGAGGAGGAGGAGAAGTATTTATATAACCTTTACAAACATCACAGTTTATCCTTACAATAAGTGCTATTATTTTTATTTCACAAATGAGGAAACTGAGACAAACACAGATTGAGTGATTTATCCAGAATCACACAGGTATTAAGTGTCTAAGATAATATTTGAACCCAGGTCTTTCTGATTCCAGGCCAATATGCTATTTACTGTCTACCTCTAAGATGACCACAAAAGCCCCTCTCTCATAGGATTAGACTGAGGATCAAATGAAAAAAAAGTACATAAAGTTCTTTGTAAGCATTATAACAACATCCGTTATTATTTTTGTTTATTAAAATATAATTTTATTATATTTTATAATTAATACATTTCAATTAATTAATTTGGATTAATAAAATTTAATAAAAACATAGACAAGCTTATCATCCTATGAAAAGTCTGCTGACCCTTGCAAAGAAGCAATATCAAGGATATTGCTCAGATCAAGGATAAAAAGTGCTTTATCTAAATGAGGCTAGGCCAGTCTTCTGGAAGTGGTTTCTCTGGGAAATGGTTTACAACATCAATACTCAGAGTCAATACTCTAAGAAAAACCTGGCAGAAAAGACTGGCTACTAAGATAGGGAGCCAGTGTGGTCTATTCAAAGGGTACATTCAGTCAGAAGCCACAGATTCCAGGCATGGTCTTCTTAGCTGGGTGACCTTAAGTTGCCTCTCCATCTCTCTGAGCCTTGATTCATTCAATAGTGAAATAAGAATAGTAATTCTGGCACTACCTGACTCATAGGATTATTGTGGGAAAATAATGCCTTGTTGTTACACTAAGGAGAGACAGAAGTGATTTGTGAGACAAGAAGACAACAGCTGCTGCCAATAGTCTTAATGGCACGAGATTTTCTCTCCTGCTTGGTGACATGAACCTGTTCACACATACACTCACAAGCACTTATAATTTCTCACCGGTTGTGCTCTAATTCATACTCAGAGTCCATTGATGTCTCCTCAGGCCCTCTCATTTCATGTGTGGAGATTAATGAGGTCTCAGAACTGCTGTAATCAGATATACACATGTGCCAGAGCTTGATCATCAGAGCTCTCAAAATGCTGACATTGTTCTGTGGAGATTGGCATTAGGACCAGAACCAGAAAATAATCCAGCAGGCTCCCCAGACTCATCTACTTCTGCCTGTTCCTAGATCTCACTCCCCATGTATCCAACATGGAGATACCTCTGAAGATCTGTATTAGACTCTCTTCCTTCTTCATGCTCACTTCCCTGTATTCAACATATCCTATTCACTCAGTCTGACCCCAAATCAATTATTCTGTCTCAGTCTCAATCTGTCATTATCTCTTTCTCTCCCTCCTTATCCCCTTCTTGGTCTCTGTCTCTTCCTTTCTCTTTCCAGCACCTCTTTGTCCCTTTCCTCTTTATCCTTTTTTCTTCATATCTTTTGACCCTGTCTCTGTTTCAAAATCTCCTCTCTTTGCCTGTCTCCTCTCCTTTTCCCCTCTCTGCCTCTATCTTTTCACTCCTCTCCCATCTCTCTGTCTCTAATTTTGTTTCTGTCTCTGCCTCATCCTCTGCCTCTCCTCTTCTTCTCTCTCTACTTCCTCTCCTATTTCATGTGATTCACTCAATGACCATCACAAATACTTTCAGGGGTCTGGGTATAGCCTCACCATGCTGGTAATGATCACTTGATCATCAGGAATAAGAGAATGTCCTAGAACTTTTTTTTTTTTTTTAACACAAGGAATGGTATAGTTAATCATTATTGACACCTCCATGCAGTCTTCCTACACTGTTGTCTGTCTTCCCCCAGATTTGCAATCCTAACTCTCTGAAGCTACCTAAAGGAAGAAATCCTCCCAACCTCTTAGCTAATATTTATTCATGACTGCTATGCTGCAGTGGTGGATATATGTATGATGAAATGAGGATGTGCAAAAGAAACTATTGAACCTTTTTTGCTATAGAATAAAAAGACTCTAGAGGTCTGTTGCTCCTGAATGTTGTTTTTTTTTCAGTGTGTCTATGTTCTCCTGTATTGTTTGTGTCCCCTGGGAAATCATGTATGCAAGGCCATTCTATGATCTGCTTGAGGTCTTGGAAACAAAGAGCAACAGAAGGCTGGGTGAAGATGACTCTTTCCCAAGGTCATTGATAACTGTTATCTTTAAGAATGTCTTTCCATATTTCTTCTGCCATACTGGGAGTTTCTGGAACCTCATATTTGTAAACTTCAAAAACTGAAAGAAATTTGAGCTATTGTTAGTAATAGATCCAGGAAGACTCTGAGGTCCTTTCTACTCCTAGGCAAATTGATGCCTTCTGGAATGATATGCCAGGAACTTTGCTGAATTAACTCTCTCTAGCCTAGGAAAGCTTTCAAGGACCCTGGACAGCATTCATCTGTTCTTGAGATAAGGCTGTCAGCTAATAGACAGTAGTGATTACCAAAAATAAAGAATATCTGAGTTGGAAGGGACCAGCTGATATCCTATACAGCATCCTTTAAAAGTGGTCAACTGGTCTTCACCTGAAGACTTTTAGTAATTAGGTATATACTACCTCCTGAGGCAACTCATTTCACTTTCCAATAGCTTTAATTGTTGAGATGTAGCCACACACCATACCCCATCTCCCCACCCCCTCCCCTTTAAATTGAATACTGCCTCTCCACAACTTCCACCAATTACTCCTAATTCTGCCCTCCAGGACAAAATAAAACAAGGCTAATCCCATTGTTTTTTGTTTTGTTTTTATTTTTTTTCTGGACAGTCCCTTCAAAACCTGAAAACAAATAACCAGCCTCTTCCCAAACCCCACTAATTCTTTGTTTCTCCCAGAATAAATAAACACCTTAAAATCACTTAAATAATTCTTTTTTTCCTTAGGACATGTAATGTCTTTTATTTCCAACATTAGGAAACCTGCTTGCTCCAGGTAGTTTTCATTCAGTTGTCATTCCCCAATGTGCATTTTCTCACCTCTCCCCCATTTCTGTGGGTGTCATACTTGTCTCCTCTTCTGATGTCCCAATATACTTCCAAAGAAACACATGAGGGGGCAGCTGGGTAGCTCAGTGGATTGAGTTAGGCCTAGAGATGGGAGGTCTTAGGTTCAAATCTGGCCTCAGACTCTTCCCAGCTGCATGACCCTGGGCAAGTCACTTGACCCCCATTGCCTACCCTTACTACTCTTCTGCCTTGGAGCCAATGCAGGATATTGACTCCAAGACTGAAGGTAAGGGTTTAAAAACAACAATAACAACAACAACAAAGCACATGAATTAAAATGATCAGGTTGTTGGAGGCTAGGTGCCTTTCAGGAAATTATTTTTCCTTTTTTACATTTTTTTCAACTGCATGCAGAAACAATTTTTGACAATCATTTTTTTATATATTTAATGATTCAGATTCTTTTCCTCCCTCCCCCTCTCCCCCTAACCTGGTAAGTAGTCTGATATAAGTTATGCCAATGCTTTCAAGAAATACATATTTCCATATTGTTCTTACCATGACAGAAGACATATATCATACATATGATAAAAAAGAAACTCATGATGGAAATAGAGTGGAAAAATGGCATACTTTGATCTGCGATGACTTCCAGTTCCTTCTTTGCCTGTGGATAGCATTTTTCATGTGTCCATTGGAATATCTTGGATATCTTGGAAACTTGCTTTACTGAAAATAGTTTAGTTATTCATAACTGATCATTGTACAATATATCTGTTATCATATACAGTGTTCTTCTGGTTCTACTCACTTCACTTTGCATCAATTCATAGGTCTTTCCAGGTTTTTTTGAACTCATCCTATTCATCATTTCTTATGACACAATAGTATTCCATTACAACTATATAGCACAATTTAAGTCGTTCCCAATTGAAGAACAACTCCTCAGTTTCCAATTCTTTACCACTACAAAAAGAGTTGCTAACATTTTTTTATATATATAACTGTTTCGCTTATCTCTGACCCCTTAAGGACATAGACCCAGTAATATTATTTCTAGTTCAAAGGGTATATAAAATTTAATGGTCTTTTGGGCATGGTTCCATGCATGGGTCTCTGCCATGATTGTATCAGTTCAGAGTTCCATCAACAGTATATTAGTGGGGGCAGCTGGGTAGTTCAGTAGATTGAGAGCTCAGTCTAGAGACAGGAGGTCCTAGGTTCAAATCCGGCCTCAGACACTTCCCAGCTGTGTGACCCTGGGCAAGACACTTGACCCCCATTGCCCACCCTTACCACTCTTCCACCAAGGAACCAATACACAGAAGTTAAGGGTTAAAAAAAAAAAACCAGTATATTAGTTTGCTAATTTTTCCATATCCTCTCCAACATTTATAATTTTCTTCTTTGGTCTTATTAGTCAATCTGATGGGTGTGAGGTGCTATCATGGAGTTGTTTTAATTTGTCTTTCTCTAATCAATAGGGATTTGGAGCATTTCCTAATATTATTGAAAATAGTTTTAATTTCTTCCTTAGAGAATGGCTTGTTCAGATCCTTTGAACATTTATCAATTGGGGAATGTTTTGTAGTCTTATAAATTTGACTCATTTCTTTATATATTTGAGAAATGAGACATTTGTCAGAGATGTTTTTATGATTTTCCCCTCTAATTTATTGTTTCCCTTATGATCCAGGGTCCATTGGTTTTGTTTGTACAGAAACTTTAACATAATTCAAATTATCCATTTTATTTTTTGTAATATTCTATATATCTTGTTTGGTCATAAATTCTTCTCTTATCTATAAGTCTGACAGATAAACTTTTCCATGTTCCCCAAATTTGGTTATGGTGTCACCCTTTATTTTTAAATCATATATCCATTTTGACTCTATCTTGGTGTATGGTGTGAATTATTGATCTACACCTAGTTTCTGCCATACTGTTTTCCAGTTTTCCCAGCAGTTTTTGTCATATAGTGAGTTCTTCCCCCAAAAGTTTCAATTTTATCTGTCCTGTGATATTCAGAATTTCCAATTTGATATTTAATAAAATTTTTTAAATTTCTTCTTTTTCTAGTTTTTTGGTTGCATGCCCAGTTCATTTTGATCTGTTATCTCTAACGTATTGATTTAGAGATAAAAATGTCCCACTAAGTACAGCTTTGGTTTGGATAAATTTTGGTATATTGTCTCCTCTTTGTCATTTCTTTTAACGAAATTGTTGACTAGTTCTATTATTTATTCTTTGACCAATTCATTCTTTAGGATAAAATTATTTATTTTCCAATTGATTTTTATTCATTTGGCTACCCTTTATTGAATAAAATTTTTATTTCATTAAGGTCCAAAGAAAGGATGTGTTTAATATTTCTGCTCTTCTACAGTTGGTTGTGAGGTTTTTATGCCCTTTAGGAATATGGCTGCTATGCCATTTGGTGCATATAGATTTAGTTTTGATATTGTTACATTTATTATCCAAGATGTGATTTCTGAACATTACTAATATGAAAATGTTTCTCTTAGATAAGCATATTTATTATAACATTGATTTTTTTGTAATAATAGGTATCATATTATTGGTATATTACATATTATATTGTTATATATAGAAAATAAAAAATTATAATTCAAAACAACAGTGCTAACAATAGCAATAGCATAGGAGCTTTGGATCATGAATACAATAATGAATAGTGTAAAGCAATAAACTTATGTAATTCCCTTCCTTATCTCTTTTTATTAAATTTATTTTTATTTTTGCCTTGTCTGAGATCACGAATGCTATCCCTGTTTTTTGTTTTCTTTACTTTTGCTGAAACACAGTAGATTCTACTCTAGTCTCTTACTTTTTCTCTGTTTCCCTACCTTAGATGTGTTTCTTATAGATAGCAAAGAGTGGAATTCTGGTTTTTAATCCACTGTGATCCTTTTCCATTTTATATATGAGTTCATCATATTAACATTAGCAGATGATTAATAATTATGCATTTCTCTCCATATTATTTTCCCCGTTTACCCTTCTATGTGGATATTCACTCAACCAAAGCGGGTTGCAATATCTTGACTCCCACCCCCATTTTATCAATGAGAAAACTCACTATCAGAAAAATTTTCAAACTGTCCAAAGTCACATGATTATTCAGAGATGGCATGCAAATCCAGGTTTCTTGAGTTAAAATCCATTGTTTTGGAGTTAGAAATCCTTGGTACTTACCCTGCACTTATTACATGGATAGCTGTATTATCTGGGTCATTCTTCTATATACTTTCTCTCAGCAATCCATAGGAATCCATAGGAAGATGTTTTGAAGTGGGTGTTTGTGGGCCAATACCCTGGGTAATGTTCCTTTGGAGTAGTAGGTGGATCAGCTTACCAAAATGGGAAGTTTATGGAGATATTAGCAGCTAAGGTTGGGCCTAGGCAGCTGTGATTATTGTATAATTATCTAAAACTTTCAAACATCACTCTTCAGAGATATTTGAAAGGCTCAAATGTAATTTTTAACATCTGGGAGAGTCACACTCATAAATTTTAAATTTATCTCCCTCCTTTTACTCATGACTAATTATAATAATAATAATGATATAACTAATGTGTATATAAAGTTTTATGTGTTGCATAATACTTTACATACATTACTTGATTCTCCCAATAATCTTATAATGTAGGTACTATTATTATCTTCATTTACAGATGAGGAAATTGAAATTAAAAGAGATTCCTTGCCCAAAGCCACAAAGCTAGATTGTATATAAGGCAGAATTCTAGCTCACATATTACTGACTCCAAGTTTACCACTCTATATACTATGCTGCCTAGTTCTCTTCTGGTTCTTCTTGGACAAATATATTCTGAGTCATCCCTTCCCTCCTGACTTCCCTCCTCTGACCAGACTTTAAGCCATATCCCACACTCAACTCAAATACCATCTCATCCATGAAATTTTCTCAAATTTCTCACCCTGCTTCTGCATACTGCAAATGAGCTCTATCTCCACAAGTTTTTTCTAGAATACTTTGTTTAGAAATCTTATAATCACATACTCACAAAGTCTCAGATTTGGAATTCAGCTAGTCCAAACTCTACCAGAATTAAATCCTTCTATAATATCTTCCACAAGTGGTCACCCAACTTTTGCTTAAAGACCATTCTGAGAGAAAATCCACTACTTCTTTGCTTAATTTTAATAACAAATTTCCACATAAGTTTTCCAACATTATATGATCCAAATTGTCTCCCTCCATTTTTTCCTCTCCCCTCCTACAGCAGGCAAGCAATTAAATCTGGGTACACATGTGTTACCACACAAAACATATTTCCATATTATTCATTTTTGAAAGAAAACCATTACTTCTTGAAACATACCATTTCACTTTTGTTGTTAAGCCATTTTCATTCATCTCTCTCTGTGAAACCATTTGGAGTTTTCTTGGCAAAGATACTAGAGTGCTTTGTCTTTTCCTTCTCTAGCTGGTTTTATAGATAGGAAACTAAGATAAACAGGGTTAAGTGACTCAGCCAGAGTCACACAGCTAGTAAGTATCTGAGGCTGGATTTGAACTCCAGAATATGTCTTTCTGACTCCAGTCCCAGCACTCTATCCACTATTCCACCTAGCTGCCTCCATTCCATTTTGAGATGACTCTAACTTTTTTTCCCCTCTCTTACATTGATTTCAAATATACATCTCTGAAATTTCCACTCATTGTTCCTTTTCCAGTTCTGCCAATATGAGCCATGAAGAAATCTCATCTCAATTCTAAATGAAAGTCCTTCTGATGCTTGAAGATGACTATCATACCCCAATATATTCTCTTCTCCAAATGAAACCTCTTCAGTTCCTAAAATTACTTTTCCTATGAAATAATCACAAGGTTTTTTACTATCCGCAATCCTCTTGACATATGTAACCCAGAAGGAATCACATTTAATGTGATCTGATGAGGCCACAATATAGACAACTATCACTTGCCTTATTCTGGACATTACACTTCTTTTTAAAGTGTCCTAAGATTTCATTAATGAGTTTTTTGTTTTTGTTTCTACATCACACTAATGACTTTAATGAAGCTAGCAATACAGTAAAATTACCAGAGCTTTTACGGATAAAATGTTTGCTATCCACATCACCAACTATCTTATATTTGTGAAATTAAATTTTGAAACCAAATGTAAGAATTTTACATTTATGCCTATCCAATCACATCAAATCCAATCTAGAGTTTTCATATCTATTTTTTAGAATTCCTCTTGATCCTGATTCTGTCATGTAAAGCAATAGTTAGCTTTCTAAGCTTTTTATTAACCTCAAAATTGATGCATATGATATTTATGCTTTCTCCAAAGACCACTTTATATTCTCCCTAATAGCATACTTACTTTTAGACACATAGCTCTTTAATCATCTGTTAGTTTCTTGAGGAAAGAAACTACTGTTTAACCTCTGTCTGTCTGTCTCTTGGATTGAACTGAGTAATAAACACATACTAAGCATTTAATTTTGTGAATTTTTGGAAATGAACTCTAGGAATTTATCCTTCCTTATAGTCTCCTTTTCCCATAACAGATTGAGTTAAGGCTGCTGTCACATAAAAAACTTGAACTTAATGTCTGACTTAAGGTCTCAGCTTAAGCTTCACCTTTTCCAGAAAAGGTGTCCTAACTACACCAGGCTCAAGCTAATAAGTGGCTGAACAATGGCTATCCCTGTCTTCTGATTCCAGAATATGTGTCCCTCTCAAGGTTAATATGTTGTGAGAAAGATTTATTTAGCAGTTTATGTAGCAATAGTTTATATGGACCTAGCAGTAAGGACTGGAGCATTCCAAGATGGAATGAAGGAGCAGGAAGTTGCTTGTGCTCTGAGAGAGACTCCATTAGTGGTTGGCACAAACTGTTGCTAGCCCTGGGAGATGTCAGACCTGCATCCTGATTCCCTGGGATCCTGAGTGGTGGTGGCTTCTAGCAAGTGGACAAGACCTACAGAGCTACACCAAGAGGAGGAGGAGTTTGGGATCTGGTGGACAGCATCCCAAGCACACTCTCTCTACTTGGATACCTTGGACCACCTTGGCTTTTGGCGTCCTGTGATCATCTGTGGATTACCGTGAGAACCCCAAAGCTACTCTCAGACCCTTTAGCTGTGCTGGTCAAACCTGGCTGGAACCAGATTTGAAGCAGCCTTCCCACAGACTCCATTACTACTTCTTTGAGCTCTGCCTAGCCTAGGTCAATTAGAGTTAGTGTAGATAAGTCCTCCCATTGCCCCTGTGTTTTGCCCTTTAGGGTATTAAGTGTAGAATCCTCTATCCCACCTTTATAAGTAAATCATAATTAAAACTGTTAATAAACCCTTTACCTTACCTGCTGGTTTCAAAGACTCTGGCCTAGTGGTGAGCTGGGTGACAGTTGGCCAACAGCCATTCTTGACAGTTAGCAGCAGCTTAACTGTGTACTCTGGTCTCCCTATCCCGGTCCTGTTTCTCCTTCAACCCAGTGTGTGTACCCACAACAATTAGGTTATATTTTAACATCCCTGGTACCCTATCTCTTTTACAAATATGATACTTAGTTTATATTAGGTGTTTATTGAATGATTGTTGAAAGAATGGTCCTTTCATTGGGAATGTGGGGGAATAAATTGATTCTCAAAAATAAAAGGTAGTATTTTTAAAATCCATGATTGCTTCTAAGAGGGGCAAAATGTTTTACTGGTGAAGCAACATCCCTTTCAGTGAAATCTTTAATTAACTGGTATTTACCCTCAGTGTGTTGGTTGGTTTGGGAGCAAAAGCCACAGGAAATCCTCGGTGCATGACAATTTGGGGCTAAACTTTCCTCCAATAATGAATGGATAGGAAGAGATGATGGATGGGGAGGAGCACGAGGATTTAACCTGATGAAAGAGGGAGAAACAGAGATGGTGAGGAAGGGACAGAAATTCAGACTGAGTATCTAAGGAGAAGAGTCGCTTCATTGATCAGCCTCATTTTCCAGTTTATAGAAGAGTGGAGCTTTGGTCTCTCCTGGGCAATGCATGTCAGACTTATAAGGATGGCTAAGCTTGGGAAGAAAAAGCTAGGGGCTTCACAAAAATCTCAAATTCATTGCTGTAATAGAACAACTTTTAACATATAAATCTTTTAGACATTCATGAGCATAATCGCTTGTAAGTCAAGTTATACTTTCTACCAAAATCTTTTCTGATTAAAGTGCTTTAAAGAAAAAGATGATAGCATTAATGACATTAGTGATACAGATGATAATGTTAATGCTTGCTAATCTTGATAGTGGTGGTGATGATAAGAGATACAATGATGTTGTTGATACTAAATCTATTAAGCATGTTGGAATTTTGGGGAGATTCTTTTAATACTAGAGATGTTGGAATTTCATCAATGCTAGAGGTAATGTCGAAGACAATTATTACTACCTTGGATTAAGGTTCAGAAGCACTACTTAAAACATTTCCAGTTTATATGAATCTGGACTACTACACTGGATGAATGTCAAGAACATCTTGACAGCCTGGATGAAGAAACTTAACAAGGAAATTGTAAAGTCTTACACTTAAGTTTTAGGTAGTTTTTGTTTGTTAATTTTAAAACTCTTACCTTTGTCTTAAAATAGGTACTAGTATTGGTTCTAAAACAGAAGAGCAGTAAAGGTCAGGCAATTGGAGTTATGTGATTTGACCAGGGTCACACAGCTTTGCACTTAAGTTTAGAAAAAAATTCTATTGTAACAGTTCAAATTGTAGGAGATTCAGTGACAGCAAGCTCCATAAAAGTAACCAGGGTGATATGGATCCCCAAATCATTCATGTGACCTTTGCCTACAGTAGAGAAGCAAAGCTTTCAGTTGTAGCAGTATGAAAGTACTGTTGTTCTTTCTAGTTAAAGCATTTATGATTGTCATTATGTTATAGAGAGAGCAACAGAAAGCAGGACCTCTCTAGTGAAACATACCCATGATGAGAAAAGTCCCTGAGATCACTTCAGAGAAGGATCATTTTGAAGTCCTAGGGATGGTTAATCCAGAGAATAGAAGGGTAAGAATGATCACTGATTTCATGTATCTTAAAAAAAGAACTATCACAAAGAATAGAGATAAAACATATTCCATATAGCCTCAGAGAACAGAAAACAATCAGTGGAAGTTTCAGTACAGGAGATTAAGGCTTGATTTAAGAATAAAAACAAAAAAAGCTTACTAAAAACAAGAATATTCTAAATGAAATTGTCTACCTTTAACTAGTGATTTATGTATTATTTGATGTACAGTATACAAACAGGCAGGACCTGTACATGGCACAATTGATAAAGCACCAGACCTCAAGTCAGGAAGATCTCAGTTCAAATCCAGCCTTAGACACATACTATGTTGTGGGAAGCCAATAAGAGAAATAGTCTCAAATAGATAAAAATCTGAGACTCTTCTTTTAACCCTTTTGTGATCCACACCCTTTCTTGTTGAAAAGCATTGTGGCCTTAATTGAAAAGCTTTACACTCTTATCAAACCAGTAGTCAAAAGGTTAACATTCTTCCTCTTTGGTCAGAAATGTAGTCAAGACCAAAACCTTAGTTTAGCTGGGGCATTTGCCCCTGAAAAAAGTATTCTCAGATTTAGCTTGCTGATAATCACAAGGCTGAAGGCCAGGCCTGGTTCTTATCTTCACCTTGAAGTTTCTGAGGTTTCTGATGTCTACAGAGCTGTAAAACTCTCTCTGTGCTTGTGGGTGAAAGGGAGTTTGAATTTTCATATATAATAAACTTGTGACTCAATGGCACTTCCGAGAAGCAGCTATGAGTTAACAGTCAAGATCTTCTCCAGTGTCCCCTAATTTTCTTATCAACTAACCTGTCCTTATCAGAGATGATAAATAGATCTCCACTCTATGTGATGTTCAGTGAGTCATTTAATGCTTTTGTTTCAGTTTCCTTGTCTGAAAAATAAGCTGGAGAAGGAAATGATAAAATAGCTATTGTCTAATTATAATTTTGTTTCCCAGAACCCTGTTTTCATCCTCATGTTACATCCTTACATTTTGGAGATAAAGGTTCTGTAAGTCCACCTCTTCGCTCTCTTCTCCTGTGAACATGGTCAGGAAAAATCAATCTTTAGTCAGGTTCTTTCTATTTCCTCTACATCAAGTGATTATTAATAAATCTTATAAAATATAATACTTGGAGTTATTGGATATTAATTTTAATCTTACACTACACTGTTTTGGGCAAGAAAGCCCCAAATGGAATCATGACAGAATTCATTGTAAAAGACCCTAATGTTGGGAAAGATGGAAGGCAAAAGAAAAAGAAGAAAGCAGAAGATGAGATGGATAGATAATGTCATGAAAATGTAAGAGGGAAAAAGTTGTCTTATTTTGTTGGATATTAATATTTAAAGGAGTGGATGCCAAGGAACTGAATAACTACCAATTCCTAAGATGATTTTAGTAATTTATTTACAAAATATAAGAGTGAGTGGAAATAGAGAGATGAGAAGAGAGTAGAGTAAGAGATCTAAGATTAGTATTCAATTCTGGTCTTTATCCAGGAGGGCTTCAGAGGCCAAGCAGAGAGCCTAAAAGTTAATTAACAAGGGGTTTAGTCACAAGGGTTTCTCCCAATCAAGGGATCCTCCAGGAGGCTGGTACCTCCTGAGAGAGAGAGGAGTCAGCCTTCTTCACTCACCATGTGTAGTTCTTAGAGAGACATTTAAGAACAGTCTCACCAAGGTCTCAGGGTCCCAGGTCCAGTGCTCCTCCATGTCCAAGAAAGAACCAGAATAGAAATCCTCCAGATTCAAACACCAACCAGCAGGGCTGAATTCCCTAAACTCTCTTTTAAAGGGGTTTCTTTTGTGCCACTTCCTTTGCCTTCCTCTTAGTTTATGTGTCCAATCACAACAGATGATTTTCTTAGGACTACCCAGGAGGCAGTCAGTAAATTTTGATTCATCATTCACTCTAGCACATGTGGGTCACAGATCTCCTAATTTCTGAGTTGAAGAGTTGTTTATACTTTTGGTAATTCAATTTGAGAATGGGCAAGGTAGATTTAATCTCATTATCACAGAAGCAATGAACATGAGCTTGGACAGACTTTGGGAGATAATGGAGGACAAGACCTGTCATTCTATAATAGTCCATGGAATCACAAAAAAATCAGACATAACCAAAGGACTGGACAACAACAACATTCAAATAAAGATCAACCAAATGATCATTTGTTGTAGATGAAGGAGTAGGCTACCTTCCAAATCTGAAATTCCAGGGTCCTATAATGTTATAAGTCTCCTGATAATAGTGATAATAACTGGTGCTTATATGGAGCCTTGAAGTTACAAAGTTTATCGCAGTTATTGATTGAAAAATGAATTTAAAATAATTTATTAAATAATATACTATGTTCCCAGTACTGTATTAAGAACACTAAATGAAACAAACTGAATTCTTTTGTGGTGCTTAGATTGAGCCATAGTCTTCTTTGATCCATACATACTTCAGAGAGTCAGGAAAGTACTATGGAAAGAGTGTTGGATTTGGAGAATCCTGGGTTTAAATCCCAGCTCTGAAGATTAAGGCTGAAATCTCAGTGAAGCATATGAAGTCTTGATTTATGGGTAAAAAAAAATTTTTTTTGTGCCAAATATGTGATTTCTACCAAGTAAATTAATTTCTCAGGGCCTCAATTTCTTAATCTGAACCATGAGAGGGATGGATTAAATGAACTCTAAGGTCCTTTCCATCTCTAAACCTATGTATCTATGAGCCATGCAACCACAATGAATTGATCTTTCTCTCCTGCTGCAATGCAAATATATATATATATATATATATATATATATACATTTAAATAAATAAAAAGCATATTTCAACAATTTTTCTAAATTACAACTAAGGATAATTGGTGAAGAGTGGTGAATTAAATGTTGATGGAGTCATACTAAGAAATTGGTAATAGATAGACAGAATAAAAAAATGAAAATAAGAAAGAAGCAAGGAAGGAAGAAGGGAAGGAAACATTATTTATTAAATGGTTACTGTGTTCCAGACAAGTACTAGGGATACAAATAGAAGTATACAACATAGTCCCTACTCAATCATCTCATTTTATGAGAGGAACATTTGTAAAAGTGCTTGAAAAGTTAGGAGGGAAGCAAAAGAATGCCAAAACTGGATGGGCAGAGATTTATCCATAGTGGAAATAAAGGAGGCAAATAGAAGGAAGAGTCTAGAGAGTGAGTTCAGTCAAGAATAAAGTGAAATATGACTGATAATTCTTTCTAAAATGTTGGTACCAAGGAGAGAGTCAACAAGAAAACAGGGCCTCAGGATAAAGGCTTCCTTGGGGTGACAGGTAAGGAAAAAGAAAAGAAACTTTTGCAGTTATCTGGACCTTTTCAACAGACATGTAGAATCTCTTTTGGCAAATGACTAAATAGATAACAAGTATTTAAAGTATTTGCTCTGTTACAATCATAGCACTAAGTGCTGGGGATACAAATACTAGTGAGATTATCTCTGTAAGATGCTTATATTCTAATGAGGAAGACAACACATATAAGGAAGTGATGACCAAGGAAGTGTGTTTTGTTCTATGAAGTCCTGAGGAGCAGAGTTCTAGGGCAATCTATTAGCATGTCTTTCCAAGAAAGGTGGGATTGATTTGCTTACTTTTTCTAGAACAAGAGGTAGAAGTTGAGATGTGATGAAATGGCTAGAGTCCCCTATGGTAAATCTGAGGCTAATTAAATTAGTAAATTCTTATCAATTGGGATAGCATAATCCTAGGGTAGGAGGACTAGATCAGAGACAGGAGAGGAAACTGTTATACTAGTTTGGTAGGAAGCTAGATAAAGTGCAGCATTGTGGATCTGGGGTAGACTGGCTGTGGTGAACTCCTACTAATCATCTCTTCTGAGTGTCTCAACAACACTATGAGATAGGTACTACAAATATTATTCTCCATTTTACAGATAGAAAAATTGAAGTCCAGAGTTAAATGCCCATAGCTGCCTAGTTAATAAATCTCAGGGTTGCAATTCAAACCTAGGTCTTCCTAACTCCACATCTAGTCACATATCCATCACAACTTTCTGACTTTCAATGACTATGACAATGTCAATTTTGGTGAAGAGGATAATGAAGAAATGATGGTGATGGTGGCCATGATGAACTGTAAGGTGATCTTAGTGTTGATAATGATCATGAGATTGGCTATTGACAGCAGGGTCAGCAATCAAATCAACCCTATTTTTCTGGAAAACAGCATGCTGATCTTTTACTCTGCCTCCACTCACTATGCCAATGATTTTCCAAACCAAAATAGATTCATCTGGCTGCTATTCTTATATATGAGTTGCCTTTTCCTATTATATCATAAGTTCCTTGAGAACAGAGACTGCCATGATTTTTGAAGTATCCCAGCACTAAGCGTAATTTCTGACACATAGCCAGCACTTAATAAATGCATTTGAATTCATTCAGTGTTGATAATGACAGTGACAATAGTTGAGATCATTTGTAAGTGAAAGTGACAAAATGATGGTCATGAAGATAGTCCTAGTGTTCGTCATAATGATGATGTCATGGTAATAAGAGATAGGATGGTGGAGGGAATGGAACAAGCATTTCTTTTAAATGTATGCCAGGTACTGTGCTAAGCTCTAAACAAATATTATCTCCTTTGGTAATAATACCTGTTATGCCATGAAATCTCTCCTATTTCCCAGTAAAAAAGATTAGACTTTTCAAAAGTTAATAAATACCTTATAGTTTTGTCTCAGAGTATGCTTGCTCTCTAACCAGAAATGGGAGTTTTAAATGAATTGGAAAGACCTCTAAAGCACCTCAGGTATAGGAGAAAAAATGAAGGGGTAAAACTGAGGATAAGGCAGGAGGTATCATAAGTCTGGGACAGATTAAGCATAAATTCTAAAAAGTCAGAAGATCTATTGGCACAGAATCACAAGGGGCAGCATTAGGAAACGGTGTTGAGTTTAAATGCTAAGCCCTGAATTATCCTGTCAAGAAGTTAAAGACATTCCTGGACCCCACCTATTTTTTAAATGTTCTTCCAGATTACATATTGATACAATTTTTAATAATCATTTTCTAACATTTTGCAATCCATGTTCTCTCCTTCCCTTCTTCCCTTCCCCCCTCCAAGATGGCAGGAATTCTGATAAAGACTATACATGTGTTATCATGTAATAAATATTTCCATGTTCATCATATGATAAAAGAAGACACATATTGCTTGCACAAGAAAATTCATAGAGGAAATAAAGTGAAGAATGGTAGACTTCAATCTGTATCCTTCTTTGTTGGTAGATAGCCTGTTTCATCATGAGTTCCTTGGAGTTGTCCTGGATCCATACATTGGTTTGTTTTTTTGTTTTTGTTTGTTTGTTTTTTAAACCCTTACCTTCCGTCTTGGAGTCAATACTATATATTGGCTTCAAGGCAGAAGAGTGGTAAGGATGGGCAATGGGGGCGTCAAGTGAATTGCCCAGAGTCACACAGCTGGGAAGTGTCTGAAGCCAGATTTGAACCTAGGACCTCCCATCTCTAGGCCTGACTCTCAATCCACTGAGCTACCCAGCTGCCCACCATACATAGTCTGAGAAGAATAATGAATTAATTGGATCAGAGGTTTTCCTGGTAGTCTCATGAAGAATGGATTAGAGGAAGGTATTTAGAGACCAAAATTGAGAAGACTTGTTAGAAGCCTATTGAAAGAGTTCCAGTATGAAGGTTTATACTATAATGGTAATAATGAGACTTTGGAGGGGAAAACAAATCTGAGAAATGGGGAGGTAGCACTGATAGGAGCTGATTGTTAATAGATTTGAGAAGTAGAAGATAACTATGAGGTTGTAATGCTAATGGAAGCCAGGATAAATGGTGTCATTGCAGATAAAAATAGTGAAATCAGAAGGAAAATCCCATTAAGAGAGGACAAGCTTTGTTATGGGCATACAGAGATTGAGATGCTAAGGGTTTATCCAAGAAGAGATGTCATAGAAGCAAGTGAGAGTTTGAGGTCAGGACACTTTGATATTGGTTTGTTGTTTCCATCATGTCTGACTCTTCATGACCTCATTTGGAGTTTTCTTGTCAAAGATACTGTAGCAGGTTTGCCATTTCTCTTTTTACAGATGAGGAAACTGAGGCAAACAGAGTTAAGTGACTCACCCAGGATCACATAGCTAGTAAGTGTCTGAGGTAGGAACTCAGAACTTTCTGGCTCCAAGACCAATACTCTATGGAGTGTACCATCTCACTGTCCTGGGTGGGAACACAGGAGTCAAGCTACACAGGAACTATATACAAAGAGGTAGGGATAAAGCTTCTAAGAAAAAGACTAGCAAGAGAAGAGAAGAGTGGAAGGCATATTCTTTCAGTTCATCTAGGTTGAAAGATCAGAAAGTATATAGAGCTTGCAAAAAATGACAAATAAATAGTGTTTAAAAAGATAAGGGAAGGGGCAGTTAAGTGGCTCAATGGATAAAGCACCAGGGCTGAAAATGGGAGGTCCTGAGTTCAAATCTGACCTCAGACAATTCCTATCTGTGTGACCCTGGGCTAGTCATTTTACTGCCTATCATTATTCTGCCTTAGAACTGATCCTTAGGATCAATGCTAAGACAGAAGGTAAGAGTTTAAAAACAAAAAAGAAAAGAAAGATAATGAAAGAACTAGGAGAGTGTTGAATGTCTCAAGAGAATGGAAAGAAAAAGTACCTTCCTGAACAAGATAGCCAACGATGTCAAAAACTAGGAAAACAAGGATGAGAATGGAAAAATGCCTACTGAATTTGGATATTGTGAGGTCACTGGTGACCTTTGGGAATCCAATTTCAATAAAGTGTTGGGAAGAGATAGTGGACTACAAGGAATTGAAGAGAAAATAGGCAATGAGGAAATTCCATTGTCATATGAGATAACTTGTCAGAAGTTTAGCAATAAAGATGTGGCAATATCAGGCAAAAAATGTATTAGCAGGAGACAGGTAAGAGCCTCAGTGGATTAAGAGCCAAGCCTGGATGGAGGACGGTCCTGAGTTCAAATTTGGCTTCAGATACTTCCTTAGCTTTATGACCATGGTTAAATCACTTAACCCCCATTGCCTAGCCCTTAATGTTCTTCTGCCTTGAAACTAATAAATAGCATTGATTCTAAAAAAAAAAAAAAAAAAGGATTTAAAAAAAATTCATTAGCAGAAAGGGCTTGCCTTTCAAAAAAAGACTGTTTGGGGATGAAGAAAATCAGAACATATCTCTAGACAGATGGAAAGATGCCAATGAAGAAGCAGAGATTGCAGACACTTAAGATGAAAGTTGTGACTATTGGAGCAAAGTTTTGGAGAGGGCAAGACTAAATTAGATCCAGAGCACAGGTGAAGTGATTAGCAAAAAAGAAAAAGACATACCACTTTTTTCATGGTACAAAGGAAAGAAAAGAAGAAAGTAATTTATGATGCTGAGAAGTTTGGGAGATTGCAGGAGGGGACGTAAGTGATCTGCATTGCATCGTCCCAATTTTTTCAAATGAAATAGCATGTCCTGCCTTCTGAAAATGTGAGGAAAGTGGGAATATGCCTGGAAAATAGAGGAGAGAAAGGAAGGTTTGGGACATTCATCCTAAAATTCATCATAAAATAGGATATCCAAAAGTGTAGCAGCAGCACTGGGAGCTAAATGAAGTTGCATACCATGCATCCTGAAGTGGTGAAATCAGCTCTATTCAAACAGAGGTCAAAGGCATCCCTGGCCTGGATTAAGTCTAGGGCTGAGCAGCCAAAACTACCCAACCCATTCATTACAGAATGCCAGAGCTGAAAGGGACCTTAGCAATCATAGCTCAAACAAATCTTTCTGCAGGTAAGAAAACTGAGGCTTGGCACCAAACTGCTTCATGATTCTTTGAGTCTTAACTCCAAAAATTGAAGAAAGCAATCAACCCTCCCCCTAGTGTTCTCAGAGTCCTATACTCTGATTTCATTCTTATTCTCAGGCAACAGCTCAGCATCCCAGAAGCCAGGGCAGGATCATTGCTACGACCTCTCCCGCCAGACAGTTGAGAAGCTTCAGAAAGCTACTATAAGGAATATAGGCTTCATACTTATTTTTTTTAAACCTAATTCAAGTTTCTCGGCTTTAGCGAGAACTGAAACTTAGGGGACTGTGAGGCTTTTTCTAAAGCATGTGGGACTCTCAGGGACCAATTTGTGGCTCACTGGTCAGGGTTCAGAGGTTCTCTGGAATTGACACTATTAGAATCACAGAATAATAGAGCCAAGAGATCATCCAGTCCAAATCCCTCATTTGGGAAAAAAGAGGAAACTGAGGCCCAGAGAGGGGAATTAGTTGTTTTGTTTTTTTTTTTTTTTTCCCCTCAGGTGGTTTTTGTTCAGTGATATTGGTTGATCCATGACTTGAATAAAGGCACATGCTAACTCTCACTTTAGATCTCTTTAACTCTGGTCTTCCCCTCATTTATTTGCTGATAGATATGATATGAATCGACACAGCACAATAGTCTACACCCTTCATTAGAACGTTGTTCCCTTTTATTTGTCACTTTTATGGGGTAGATTACTATTCCCTACAGAAGGGATAGACCTGACAGGTCAGTGAAGTCAACAAGCATTTATGGTGTTTATTCTATGACAGGCACTGTGATGTTATTCATAATTACTATCAGTCAGTAGCATTTGAATAAACAGAGGGGAAGTATGATAGCTCCAATTTTGTAATGGAATACAAACTCAGGAAGAATAAATAGACCGCCAAGTTATCCAAAAATGGAGGGGGGAGGCCCTGCCTTTGCCCCACTTAGACCACATCTCAAGCATTCATATCTATCTGTCACAGTGTAGGGAGGACATTCATAAGCTGGAGAAAGCAAAATGTTGAGAGGATTATGGACCATGTCACCCTTTGAGTGCCCTTGCTATTTGAATTACTCACCACTAAAAAAGAGGATGCTAGATTCCTGTAGAGTCAGATTCTTTGGGAGTGATAATAGCTTCCTTTATGAAGGTTCCCTTCGGCATCCTGGAAAACTGTCCGGCAGTGAAGGAATTCTCTCTCCTGCTATCCCTACAGACATGATGACTTGCTGACACTTGGCCAGAGGGGAAGGCACTAAGAGAACCACTGGCTGTAGCAGTTTCCTACATGAGCCTTTGGAGAATGCATTGGAATA
Source organism: Gracilinanus agilis (assembly GCF_016433145.1). NCBI lineage: Eukaryota > Metazoa > Chordata > Mammalia > Didelphimorphia > Didelphidae > Gracilinanus > Gracilinanus agilis. The sequence continues at coordinate 697,350,044 of NC_058130.1, read as the reverse complement.
GTCACTCATTCCCTCACATCTATTTATTTATTCTTTCTTTATGTGGACTGGCAAAGTCAGTGCTAAACATGGAGACCTGAGTTTGAATCTCAATCTTATCACTTATAGCAATTAACTATATGAAGAAACCTCAGTTTCTTCACTTCTAGCATTTATAGTGCTTCAGAATTGGAAGATTGCTTTCAAAGTAATATCTCATTTTTATCTTTGCAACAACCCTGGTAATTAGATGCTATTATTATTCCCATTTTTCAGATTAAGAAACTGGGTCTGACAAGGGTTAAGTGTCTTACCCGGGGCTGCATAGCTAGTAAATGTCTGAGATTGGGCCTGAACTCGTCTTTCTGACTCGTGGCCCCAAAGTCTATCCACTGTGCAAATCTAACCTTGCATAGCTCATCTCACAGAGTTGTAGTAAGAAAAGTATTTTGAAAAAAAGTGCACTAATAATAATAGCTGACTTATAACATTTTAAGATTTTCAAGTCACTTACATAGGATAGAATACAAAATGTCAAAGCTGGAGGGACTTAAGACTGAGGATTACTTTGAATTTTAGGGCTGGGAGAGGCCAATAAGAGAAAACCCAATGGGAAGAGACATGTCATAGAGGCCATCCATCCTAACTTTCACCTTCACTCCCTCCTCTGCCTCCTACAGTTAAGAATCTTGAAGCCCAACATTCAAAGATCCTTCCTCCTCATCTCTCAATCAAAGCATCCCAGAAAGCTCACACCAAAACACCAAGGTTGCAAATTCTATTTCTAAGTCATGGGGTGGGTTAACTGTTAAGGTCTACTATGGATTACATTCTGATTCAGAAGGAAGTCAAGTTAACTTCCATCTTGAAGTATTGGTTTTCCATCCTGGTCCCAGAGTCTCATATGCTTAAGTACCAGTTCTATACCAAGCTACTTCCATTTTTTGTTCTCTTTGCTTGCTTACTAAATTTTAAAGACTGAGTCTTACTATCTTGCCCAGGTTGGAAGCCCAGAAGATACTGATGGCTGATAAGCAGTGGAGCTGTGACCTGTTCCATTTCTGCCCTGAGCATGTTTACCCTTCCTTAGGCAACTTCTCCAACTTTCATCTCTTTTCTAATAATTTCTACTCTGCTTCAGACTCAGTCCGGTATGGTTTACTTATATGTGACTGTTTTAATTTAACCTTTTCATTCCCCAGTTTGTTATTCACAAACTAACCTACATCTGATAAACTTTTAAAACATTTTACTTGTATCCCCAATTTAATAGAAACCTATTATTTCCCTTGAAAACATTAAAAATCTCTCAATGCTCTCCACTTGTGTCCACCCTTTCCATTCACTTGACAGGAAGAGGAGATGGCATATTCTTTGCTCCCCAATACCATTTTCAAACCTTTCTTTCAAGTGGTCTTTTTTTTTTTTTTGAGGTATCTGCTGTCACTAATACTGATTGCCTTCTTGTTTGTTTTCCTATACTGATTTCCAAGTCATTTTTTTATTGCTTCTAATATGTGGCTTCTCTTCTTCCTTCTTACATCTTCTAGTATCATTGGAGATTTCAATAATCATGTGGATAACTTCTCTAACCTCAGCTGCCTTCAAATATCTATCTCTCTGCTTCATTTGGGAAAAGTCCTGATTTGGTCACCATTTAGGCTTTACCACCTTTGAGAGTTACTCTCCCTCCAAGATTAGAAAATCTGAAATTCCACTCTCTGAACTAAACTTCCTGTCCTTGTACCCTTTCCACTCTCTAACTCACCCTATGACACCCCCAATGTAGCTTTACTTACCTTTAAATTCAGCCCTGATCCCCAGAATGATTTTTCACATTAAGGTCTCACTAGCTACTACTCCTAGACTCCCTACATAGACTCCCTGATTCCTACTCTACAATGGCTCATCCAAATATACAATTTCCTGAAGCAGCACTGTTGAACATCACTAGAGAAAGTTATGAAATCAAGTTGATTTCACCCTTTACAAATTCATGGTGTGTAAATCTGGGCTAGACCCTTGCTGAAGCCCTACAGTACTATTCTACCCATACTAACTTAATACTTTATTTCACATTGTGGAAACTCCAAATCATTTCTTTTTTCCTCCTACTACCAATTTTACTCAAAATCACAAACTTACAGCAGAGTGCCTCCCTGAGAATATTGAGGCCAATCAGCATGAATTCCTGCAGTCTCCTTCATTTCATTCCTTATAGTCTGTAATCATCACCAATTCTTCTCTTCCTTACCTCTGGTACCAATGTAATACATATTCCTATTATTTAATAAGACTAACACCTAGACCTAGACCTTTCATCCCATCCCCACTGACCTCCTGGGCCTCTGTACAACCTCTCACTTTATTCATATATCTTCATTCTCTCTCACTGCCAGCTCCTAATCTCTGTGTAACCATTTATCAAGTCTCCCTATCATAAAATAAATTTCCCTTGATTCTTTTAGTTCATACAGCTAACATCCCATTAATCTCTCCAATGCTCCTAATTGTCTTAAAATAATGGTCTACACTGGTTTTTGCACCTTCTCTGTATCACTAGCTCCTTAAACAACCTTAATCAGGTTTCTACTCCCACAATGCTCTTAGAATTATTCTTTCATGGATCATAATAAGCTCCAATATTTCCATTGTTAAAGTTGTTTGGGGGATATTTTTTTAACCATTCAATGTCAGTTTTTAGAGGCAATGTAGCATGGTAAATAGTGAGCTTGCCTAAAGTCGGGAAAATTAGTTCATCTCTTTATGCCCCTGGGCAAGTCACTTAATCACTCACTTAGCCTAAGTCAATGCTTTTAAAACTTTTTTTGATTACATACTCCTATACCATCAGTAAAAAAGAAAAAAAATTAGCACCCAACCTCTCTGTATGAGTATAATTAGTAGACTTATTATAGACAATATAATAATTAGGTACATTTAGAAAATTTACAAATTTTAAAAAATGAAAATTTAAAGGGGCTAAAATGAAAAATTAAATAATTTTTGATCCTAAAGTCAACAGAGAATAGCTATTTGGAGGATGGATTGGAGAAGGAATGGAAATAAGGCAGATAAAACTAAAAAAGAAGGCTACTACAATAGTCTAGTGGAGAGATGATGAAGGACAGAACTAGGATGCTTACTTTGTGAATGAAGGAAAGAGGAAACTTTCAAGAAACATTGAGGAACTAGAAATGAAAAGATTTGGAACAGATTAGATTATTGAGATAAGAGAGTCAAGGATATTTCCCAAGGTACCAAACCTGGACAACTAGAAAGATAGTGGTATCCTCAATAGTAATAAGGAAGTTTGGAAGAGGGTTGAGTTTGGAGAGAAAAATAATATAAAAAAATCTTGGAAACATATTGCAAATATGTCATACCTGTTCATCAACTGTGAACTCACTCTCTCTTATCCAAAATGAAAAGGGAGAAGGGAGGAAAGAAGAGATCTTATTCACCATCCTAGAGCCCAAGTTCTGAGTAGAGCCTTCTTGATTCATGAGGAATCTGGAAGCAATGTTGGATAAGCTAAAAGTAAAGGAAAAGGGTGAAGACTGGCTGAATTTTCCCAAAAGCCCTACACAGCTACTCCTGTGGGTGCTCTAGGTTAACTACTCCAATTACCCTGAAGCTAAAAGGTGGGGGAAAAGAATATGAACTTTGCATAAAAGAAAGGACAGGAGAAGAGAAATATAAGAGGATAAGGTTAAGATGAGTAGATACAATTGTGTTGGAGACAAGGCCCTTGATTCAAGGAATGTTGAATAAAGCCCATCTTCCCACCACTGATTAGTTGATCATATACTCTTTGGGCTCAAGCCAAAATCCTCTTGGGAATAGTGTGAAAATCAGTGTCATAGGTAACTCTATAATTTACAGAACTTTAAGTTGAAGAATAGGTACTGATCTGCATTGACAAAGCTTTTTCTTACTGGGAATTATTTTTAGGATAAATTCACAATCCAAACCTTCCCCATCCCACAAAAATGTTAATTTCATTTACACTATTATAATCATTGCCTACTGTACCAGTGCTTAACCCTGGTCTAGGTGCATACTAACTACTTTAGTTTTGATTAATTGATTGATTGAAGTCTTCTCACATTTTTCTTAATTCTTTGCATCTTCGTTTCTTAAAAGGACCATCATATTTTAGTGAAATTCTGTGCCTTTGTTCAGCCATTCCCCAACACACTGGACACATTTTATATCTAACATATTGTTCTCACCAATAGCATTCCTCTGAATACATTTGAACATTTGAGTCATTTCTTGCTGTTAATAATCTTCTTGGGATATAATCTTAAGAGTAGAACTTCTGAGTCAAAGGTTGTGAACAAGTTAGTAACATTTCTTGTATAATGAAGTCATTCTCCAGAATAATTCAGTTTCACTAGCAGTGAATTAGTATGCCTACCTTAAGACAGCTATTCCTACAACAAGTTTTCCCACTTTTTATCATCTTTGCTAGCTTGAAGAGTATAAGTTGACATATAAGGGTTATTTTAATATGCATCTCTCTGATTATTATTGATTTTGAACTTTTTTCTCAGTTGGTTGCTGAGAGTTTATATTTATTTTTTGAAAATTGTTCATGTCTTTTGAAAACTTGTCTATTGGGAAATAGCTCTTAATCATAGTGATCTGTGTAAATATTTAGAATGTCAGAATTCTATTAAAATTTAATGCAATGATTTTTTCTTTAATTAATTTTTCATTTGTCTGATTTCAACTTAATTGGTTTTATATGTAAAATATACTAATGCTATTCAATTAAAACATATCCAGCTTTTCTTTTATAATATCTGAACCATTTTAATAATTTTAAACCTTTTTTACCTCTTTATAAATTGAGATACTTTTATTCACTCCACAGGTATCCTCTCTTTGCCTGGCTTCAGGGATACCACAATGGCTAGGTTCTATCTCCACTCTTCCATTCCTTTACTGGTGACTCAACTTCCTCCTAATTTCTTAATTTGAGTGCTCTCAAAAGGACTTTCCTTGCCTCTCTGGTCTTCTCTCTTTACACTTTTCCCCTTGGCTATATGATTCATTCTCATGGTTTTAAACTACTACAAGCCCTTCTATGTAGGTGATATGCAACCTTCTTTATTCAGTCCTCACTTCTATTCTGTACTCACAGATACCCTCTCCAGGTCCTTCAGGCCTTCACCTCTTGGATGTTCCACCAACATTTCAAACTCAACATGTTTAACACTGAGGTCATCATCTTTATCCCTGAGCCGGCTCTACTTTCTGAATCCCCTGCTAAGTGTAAAAGTGGAGTGAACTCTGGGCCTGGAATCAGGAAGACCTGAGTTCAAATCTTGTTGTGTGATCCTGGACAAGTCATTTTTTTCAACCTCAGTTTCCTCACCTATGAAATGGGGATCATAATAACATTTACCTCCCAGAACTGTTGCAAAAGTCAAATGGGATCCAAATTGTAAAGCATTTAACAAGGTACCTGATAGGTAGTACGTGCTTATTAAATACTTAATCCCTTTTCTTCCTTTCCTATCCACAACACAACCATTCATCCTGCTTTACAGATTCATATCACGTAATTTTTCCCAGTCCTTTACCTCTCATATTAAATCAATTGCCCTCTCTGTTGATCACTTTCAGCTTAATCATCCAAATCCATAATTTTTCTTCTATTCCCAAAGTCATGGCCCTAGAATAAGCCCTTGTTAACATTTGCCTTGACTAGTGCTCTCCAAAGTGGAGCTTGTACACCCCAAATGGGGCAGAATATGATTGGAGTTGTGTACTCCCAAAACTATGCAAGACAGCCCATAGTATTGCATGAAAGTAAACACTGTCTCTGCTAACATTCTTTCCCAGTCATGACCCATCATGAGCTACCCAGGGCAGTCAACACCTTTGCTACTCTTCTCCAAGAAGGTGAGTAAGTAAGCAAGAATTACTCACTGTACCCAGCCCCCAGCCCTGCACATCCCTGTTCTTCACCCATTCCCAATGTAGCAGCATTCCCCTATCCAGGCCAAAAGGATCTTTGTACTACTGATAAAATAAAATAAACAGTATTTTCAAATATTACTTATTTCATTTATCTCATCCTTTTCAAATGTCTATTGTGTCTTTTATATTAGCATCTTAGTGTATGTACCAATATTTAAGATCAATAAGTATATTTATTAGAGGTGCATGCTTATTTTTTTATTTGCTAACAGAAGTACATGTTAGGAATTAAGAGACATTTAAGTTCCATTTACAGACCTCAGTCCTTGGGGCCGTGGAACGTACCAACTAGACTCTCAAAACTATGATTGGGAAGCTTTGCACAGAGAGTCATCTTAAATGGCCAATTGTCTTACCCATGGTGCTTTTTCACCTAAGAAGTCAACCCAATAGTTAAACACATTTATCACCATTTGAACTATTATACAGGCAACATCCATGGGTTGGGAAAGCAACACAAGACACTAATTAGCTATCACACCTAGAGATAAAGTGCAAAATCTATGAGTATATCACTCTATTGAAAGAAAGATTGGAAGAATTGGAGAAATTGTCATTAATCCAACAAAGAGTTCCACTAGAATTTTGCCTACATGATTACAAGCCTGGAGACAGAATTTATATCAGAAACTTCACAAGAAGATCAGTGTTAAAATAAAAATGGTATGGTCCATATGTATTAATATTAGTTACACCTACATCTGTAAAAATCAAAGGAAGGATGCATTGTATCATTACATGTATATCAAATCCTCAATGAAGTCAAGACCTCATTCAAAAATTCAGCCTTAACCTCAAGACACAGAATCTGACTTAGAAATAGAGCCTCAGACAGAAAAAGACCAAGACACAGATACAAAGATAAATGAAACACAAGATCACGCAGACAGCCAAGTCATAGATGAACATTGGGAGCAAGACACTCAAAGCATTGCTCCCTATTGCTCTATTGACTATCAAACTAATTGATAATCAGGACTAGAGGCTGCTAAGCTGGTGGAGGCTTGAGGTCTTTACCCTCTCTCTATCTCTGGCCAGACCTGACCACAGCCAAGCCAGAGAATAGGGAAGGCTATTGCTGAAAATAAATATTGATGGTCTTTGTATTCTCTCAGCTCTCCTACCAATAGTGTTGATAGTTCACTAGCTCTCATAGTCTAGAAAGGAAATAAGTTCAGGCTTATTCCTACCCTTTTCTTCAACCACCCTTCAACTATCCTTCAACCACCCTTCAACTACCCTTCAACAACCCTTCAACCACCCTCTGCCCAGATTGAATCACAGAGGTTTGCTTAAGTCTCAACTCAGAGATCTGTGATCTCCAGTTTTGAGCCTCTGAGTCCAGAGACCTCTCCACTGTAGCTGTAAGGGGGTATATATAGGGTGGGGCTAACCAATGTTTGCCCCTGGCTCACAGCACCTAGGAACATTCCGAATCTTTCAATTGCAATCCCTGTCTCTCAAGGTGGCATCCATATCATCCCAGATTAATGATTATAACAAGGTGTATGCTCATTTTTTAAATTTACTAACATAAGTACATGTTATCAGAAAATTTGGCGACCACTGGCCTGGACAATTGGAATAGCAATGTTACAGATATTTCTGCCTATATTCTTTATGCTTCCATACATTCTTCATGCCAATGCCAGAATAATCTCTCATACCTGTTCTTTCAAATATCTTTAGTGTTTGCCCATTGCCTACCAAGAGCAGGCAAAAAAGGCTACCAGGACACAAACATTCATTAATTGCTTCCTCTCGGCCAAATACTGAGTTAACTAATGGAGATACAAATACAAGTAAAAAGACAATTAGATGCTGCCCTCAAGGAGCTTACATTCTAGTAGAGGAAAACAACATTAAGCATTAAAGCAAGCTGAAAAATAGGAATGAACAAGATATTCACATGGGGGGAATGGTTGAAGTCCTAAGAGTCAGAAATTAAACCAGGAAAGGAATGAAATGGAGCTAGCCTGGGCCTTCCATAAAAATTAAGGCCCTGGTAGAGCAGCTAGATGGCTCAGCACCAGGCCTGAAGATAGGAAATCCTGGGTTCAAGATACTTCCTACTGTGTGACACTATACAAGTCACTGAACTCCAATTACCTAACCCTCATTGCTCTTCTTTAAACTGATACCAGTTTTAAGACAGAAGTTAAGGATTGAAAAAAAATGAAGGGCCAGAGAAGAACTGACAACTGGGAGTAAGGACCAAGAAAACAAAAAGACATTTTAGGTGAGCAAATCCTTGGCTCAGAAAAAAGTTCCGGTGTGATGAGGTAGCTGATGCACTGTAGTAAAGTTCTGAATATCAGAAGCAGAGCCAGGAAGGGAATGAAGCATGCCCTGGGCCCATTCCCAATATGGAACCCTCAGGATGAACTCACTCAAAAAAAGTTCAAACTCCATTCCTTTCTTGGTATTTAAGATTATCCCCAATCTGGTATCACACAATCGATGAAGTTTCTTGTGTAATTCCCCACCATACAATATAATTTCCATATATTTGACAACTTTAAACCCTATCAATATACTCCATGGGCCAATAAATGGCAGAATGGAGAGAGCAGTAGGCCTGGAGTGAAGAAGACTCATCTTCATGTATTCAAATTTGGCTTCAGACCCTTGTTAGCTGTGTGACCCTGGGCAAGTCACTCTGCTTCAGTTTCCTCATCTATAAATTGAACTAGAGAAGGAAATGACAAACAGCTTTAGTATCTCTGCCAAGAAAACCTCAAATGCAGTCATGAAGAGTCAAACACAACTGAAAGCTCCTAAATAACAAGAAATAACTGTGATTTCATGCCTCACTACCTTTGTTCATGATTTATTTCTATTTTTGAATACTCATCCTCCCCTTTTACTTATAGAATTCTTTCTCTACCTTTAAAAACCACATCAAATGCCTTTTCTTCCCCATTTGTAAAGATCTTATCCCTAAAATTTCACATAGCTCTTTTTTAAAAATAATTCTCTGATGTACTAAACATGTAATGTTACATGTTCCAATTATTTATGCTGATGTCTTTTCTTGCTACTGGACTGTGAGAGTCTTGGGAACAGAATCATATGTTTTGTGAACATTTTATCTCTTCCTAGCACTTAGCACAGTAGTTACTGAATAAGCCTCTGTGGTTGTGATATTTTCTTAGAATAGATAATAACAGAATTTCATGTATCTAAGGGACTGCATAAATCATCTTATCTAAATCTTTCATGTTATGTTTAATTTTTGGAGATTTATCACTTTCATTTCTAAATATCTCTCCCCTCTTGTGACAATTTTTAAAAGAAAAAAAAGCAGTAAAACTAGCCAACTCATCAGTTGAGTCTGAAACCATATATACTATCCCATATCCATCCTGAAGCTGACCTATAACCCTCTTTCTTTAGTCCTTCATGCTATAGTAAAGAGAAAGTAATGTGTTTTTCAAGCCTTCCTAAGGATGGAGTTTGGTGCTAATAATGGAGTTTGGTCTTTATAATTATAGAGCATTAAGGCAGGTTTTTTGTTCTTCTCATTTATGATATTGTAGTCAACTTGTTTTGCTATTGATACTTATTGCTTTGCATCAGTTCTTTTAATTCTTCCAATGGTTCTCTAAATTCATGTTCACCATGTCTTCTAGTGCAGTACTGTTCCACTATATTTGTGTACTCATTCCCTCATCAATTAAACATTTTCATTTTACCCTGGAGAAAGTTGAGACCTAAAGAAGGGAGTAAATCTGCCTACTATCATATCGTATCAATGGCAGAGTCTGCTCTAGCTTCTAGATCTCCTTATTCCATATCCTGAGATCTTTCTAGGTAGACAGCTATCCTGAAAAATAGCCTAACTTGTACCTACCCAACAGTCTGGTCTTCACCCTTTCTTCATCATCATTATCTTCCCTTGAGATCTGAGAGGACAATGGTCTGACAGTGGCTCCTTATCCAACCAGCTGCTATTTCTCAGCCTACATTCCATCATCTCTTATTCATTATATTTTGCCTGCACTATGGAGATAATCCCTCCTTCCCCTATTCTTCCCTCCTTCTGTCATTTTCAACCCCCTCCCCAAAAAATAGTCCCAACAGAGGCTTTGTGTATTTGCTATTGGTTTATTTCTCTTTTTATTAGTAATGGCTGTTGCTTGCCAGCTGACACATTCATCCCACTAGGAGGAGTTCAAAGGGAATTGCAGGCTGCAGGAGAACAAGATAAGATATGTAAGACCTAACTTTCAGTGACCTTTCTTTTTTCTCCAAAAACCATTTGTTTAGGGAATAGCTTGGCCGTCATAAATCACCATCACTCAGGAGCCATAGGGAAGGAGCTGGGAGCTCCAGGTCCATTTATCATGGTTTGAGCAATTTTGACATGTGGGTCTCTTTTGAATTTAAAAGTTGTGTCCCCTCCTCCACCCCACCACCAAGCCTGATAAGCCAGCAATTCTTACTGGCTTGTAGTTTTCTCTATTCTCCCTCCTAACCCTTCCTTACCATTTAGAAAAGAAAGGGTCAAAGTAATAGTATCTAACAATCACTTTGTCTGCACTCCCCAACCCACTGCTAGTTCATTCCCTCTAAGATTATTTCAAATTCATTCTATACATATCATGTTTGAATAAAGTTGCTTGTGTATTGTCTGTCCCCTTAGACTGTGGGTTACTTGAGAGCAGGAACTGTCTTTTGTCTTTGGCTATAGCTCCAGTACTTAGCACAGTTTTGGAACATAATAAGTTTTAATAAATCCTTATTGATTGATTGACATTCATTTGCAAAGTGCTTTACGTATATTATCTCATGTGATCATCCCAGTAAGCCTGGGATGTAGGTGTTATTACTGTTAACCCAAATGAACAGATGAGAAAACTAAGACACAGAGAGGTTAGGAGACTAGCTCAAGATCACAAAAGTAGTGAAATGAAAGAAGGAAGAGAGAGGAGATAGAGAGGGGAGGGAGGGAGGAAGAAAGAAAAGAAAAGAAGGAAGGAAGGAAAAAAGAAGGAAGAAAAGAAGAAAGGAAGAAAGGAAGGAAGGAAAGAAGGAAGGAAGAGAGGAAGAGAGGAGGGAGGGAGGGAAGAAGAAAAGAAGGGGAGAAAAAAAGGGATAGGAAATGAAGAATAAGATCTACTCTCATAGATTCAGTTTTCTCCTCTTTGCAGATGCTTCCCAAAGGTAGATCTCCTCTCTCAACCTTTCACAACAGAGGTTCACAGAATGTGAGTTCTTAAAGATTATTGAATCCAAGACCTTATTTAATAGAGGAGAAAACTGAGGCTCATAGACATAATTTGTCAATAGTGAAACAGCTATTAAGTGGTAGACGAAGACAAGAACTGAGATTTTTCTCTGCTTCCAAGTCCAACGTTTTTTCCCATGATGAACGATGATTAGAATATGAATCCAGGAGCTGGAACTATCCCCTTCTTTGAGTGTGGCAGGGGAGGGGATAGTGTAATTTACCCTGGTCATGTACACTGATACCTTAATCCAACCTTTATCTAGATTATGGACTCCTTGAGGACAAATAATCTTATTTATATTTGATCATTCCTCACATTTTGATTTTATATGTAGTAAGAGTCTAATAACTCTTTATGGAATTGTGAAAGGAATTCCAACCCTCAAGCCAAGAGAATTGTGTTTCAACCCTGGTTCATATATTGATATGACCCTAGACTAGGTCACCTCACTTCACCTTTCTGAGTCTTATTTCCTTCTTCTATAAAGTGGAGATAATAATATTTTTCTACCATCCTCATTAAGTAGTTGTGAGAAAAGTACTTTGCAAACCTCAGATCATTATAAAAATATGAGTTATTACAAATGAATGAATGAGTTAACAACTAGCTTGGTGCTCCACTTGCCTGACAATGTCAATAAATCAAAAAGTATTTATTAGGCATTTACCATGTGTCAGGTGCTTTGCTAGGCACCAGAGATATCAAAAGGAATGAGATAGAATATGTTTACAAATAAGGAAATGCAAATTGAGATGAAGGGGGTATGCTAAAAACTAGGGGCTTACAAGAGGTGTCACTTAAATAATACTTGAAAAGAGTTATGGGTTCTGAGAGACAGAAGTGAGAAAGAAAAGCATCTTGAGCAAGGGGATAGATAATCTTTGTAAAGTTATGGAAGAAAGGGATGGAAGGGATGTATACAAGGAACAGCAAAAAGGACAATTTGGTTTGGACATAGAGTGTACAAAAGGGAAACCTTAAATATAAAGTATTTAATCAGTCTGGAAAAATTAAGTGGTGCCAAATTTAGAAGAGCTTTAAATATAAAGCAGAGGAATTTATATTTTATCCCAAGGGCATTACAGAGCTACTGAGATTTTAGAGCAAGGGAGTGACACAGTCAGGAATATCACTTTGTCATTTCTGTGGAGAATGGATAGGAGTGCAGACTAGATACAAGGAAGCCAATTATTAAAACTATCAAGGCAAAATAGAATAAAGGTCTGAAATAGGATGGTTTTATAAGAATGGAGAAGAGAATATATGTGAGAGATTTTTCAATGGTAGAATTGATAAGATCTGGGAACTCAATGGTTATGAGGAGGGTAAACAAAAATGAAGAGTAAAGGATGACTACTATGCTGTGAACCTAAGTGACTGGAATAATGATAGGGTCTTCTATAGAAATAACAAAGTTAACAAGACTCATGGGTTAGGGGAAAAGGGAATGGGTTTTGATTTGGACATGTGGAGTTTGCAATGTTTATTTTCATCATTTTCCAGTCATGTACAACTTTCTATGACCCCATTTGTGGTTCTCTTGGCAAAGACAATTGGCATAGTCTTGCCATTTCCTTCTGTAGCTTATTTTACATATGAGGAAACTGAAGCAAACAGGGTGAAGTGACTTTCCCAGAATCACATAACTAAGTGTCTGAGGCCAGCTTAGAACTCAAGAATATGAGTCTTTCTCACTCCAGTGCTCCATCTGCTGCACCATCTAGATGATTGCTAAGATACTAATGGGACATACAAATAGAAATGTTCAGCAGGCAGTTATAGGTGCAGGTTTGGAACTCAGGATAGAGATGAGAACTGTATTCTAAATGTGTGAATATGTGAATAGGAAGGATAGCTGAATTCAAAGTGATTATAAGAAAAAGAGAAAATGTACAGAGAAGAAGAGAAAACCTAGGATAGAGTCCTTGGTTGTAGCTATGCCATGGGGATAGAATATCATTGATGAAACTTCATAGGGGACTAAGAAAGTTCATTACAACAGATAAGAAGAGATTTGTGACAGAAAGTGAGTATAAATTTCCAGAAAGGAGAGAGTTTTCAGGAAGAGGGTGGGAATCAACACCATCTTAGGTTGTGAGAAATCAAAAAGGACTAAGAATACACTAGATTGAGCAACGAAGAGATTATTGGTGATCTTGGAGAAATCAGGGTCAGTCAAGGGGTAAGGACAGAGTCCATTTTCAAGAAGCTGAGAGCAAGAGGGGAAAGGATAAAATACATATCCAAACATTTCACAGTTTCCTTTACTGGATCATTATGAAACTCATGCTTCCTAATTGTAGGTATCTACATAAAACTGATACTGAGCCCTTTCATATTCTCTCTACATACTTTCTGTGATTTTGTAGATTCATACTATTTCAGTGATCATATCCATACAGACTAGCCAGTCAGCCATAATCTTGCTCCTGAAACCCATTCATATTCAAACCCACATGAGTAATACACTACTCCATCTAAAAGTCCCTTCAGCATCTCAACTTCAACTTATTCAAAACAGTGCATTATCTTTCCCCAATCCCATTACTCCAGCAGCCTTTCCTATTTATGTTGAGGGCAGTACCAGTCATTCACCTGGTCAACTAGAGTTTGTGAACTCAATTTCATCCCTGACTTCCCTTAGTTAGCAAGTCTTATTAATTCTTCCTCCACAGCATCTCTAGTATCAGCTTTGTTTCCTTTATTCAACCATCCCTCTACTGAAGGACGTTATTACCACTCATCTGGACTATTTCAATAGCCTGTGAGTTTGTCTCTCTTCTTCCATCATCTTTCCTTTCTAATCACAGAAATGCCAAAATAATCTTACCAAGGCAATGGTAGGATCATTTCATTCCTCTGCTCAAAAAAATTTAATGGTTCCACATTGCCTGTAAGGTCAGCCTTTAAGTGATCCTATTTTTTCCAGCTTCATCTCATATTTTACTTTATGAGATATAATCAATAGTCTATATAGCCAGTCCCCATACTCAGTATTCTGTCTCTAATTCTCATCATTTTCTCAAGCTGTCCCCCATCCCCTCACTTCCCTCTCTTCTTAACTTATCTCTGCCTCTCCAAATCTTATTAAAATGCTCTCTTCATGCAGCCTTCCCCTATTACCCAGGTGCTCAAATTCTCTTTCCTCTCAAATAACATTGACATAGGGTGGAAAGTTTCTTGAAAGCAGAGATTTGTTTTCATTTCCATGAATGGTAAAGTCCTTTTGAACATATTAGACACTCAATAAAGTAGAATTAAATTCTTGACTATTGGTGCGAAATTATAGAACTAGGAATGTAGAATGGAAAAAAAAATACCTTAGAGTTCATCCAATCCAACTCCCCCATTCTACAGATGAGAAATATGAGGCCCAAAGATGTAAAATGACTCATGCCTGGTCACTCAGGTAGCAAGTGACAGGCTGGGATTCAAAGTTTGACACTGATTCCTTAAAAAAAAAAAAAACATTTTAAAATGCGATATTAAGGGAGTATCTTGTGAGTATACGGAAAAGAAAGTCAGTAAAGATTAAAAGCCAGTATGGGTTCATGGAAAACTAGTTATGCTAAATAAAGTTTTTATTTTGGCAATGTGACTCATTGGTATGCTAGTAAATGTTTAACAACCAGGTCTCTGGCGGGGGGGGGGGGGGAATGTACTCGCCACATATTTTTAAAGGTACATGTTCATCATTTGCATTTTATCCATTACTTTCCTAAGTCTATACATCCACAAAACAATATCTCAGACCCTGATTTAGTCTTTGCTGAGCTATAAATGCTCATACTGAAAATTTAACAATCATGCTTCATGGGACATTTTAAGCTGGCACTAGTACACTGGACTACAAATAACTGAAGTTATTTATCCTGGTAAAGAGAGACTTAGACAGGGCACTTATTCATTTTCAAACCCTTATCTCTAATTGTCTTCAAATAACTGAAAAGTCACCATACAGAAAAGAAAGAAGGCTGATCAGATACAGCCTAAGAGAGAGAACCTCGACAATTAGAAGTTGTGGAGAAAAAAGTTACAAAGAGGAAGAATTCAGGCCAGTATTAGGAAGAGTTAGGTCACTTCCCTGGTGAAGATTCTAAGATTCTGTGCTGGAAATCTTAAGGCTTCTGACCAAAAAATGTTTCTGGTACTTGACCCCTACCCTTTCATTCAACATTTGGATATTAAGGCAGCGATATCTTATAGGCAAATGAAAACAAAGGTGTTGAGTGAGAGAAAATAGTCAGAACTTGAGTTACAGATACAGAAGTATAAAAGGATTATTTGAATAAAGAGAAAGTGTCAGATGAGAGGACAAAAAAGGGGAGAAAAAAAAAGAAAACTGGGGCCAATCTTAGTCGACCTTCCCCTTAAAGGGTCAGAAAGAACATGAAGAACCAGCAAAGATGAAAAAAAAGATAAATCAGCAAGATGTCCCCACTTCTGCCCAAACAATCACACCAGCAAATTGGAAATTTATTTTCCCTTCCATTCTTCCTTTACTTTGACACTTAATCTATGCAGAACCTGGCAGATGATTTATTTTTAGATGCTTCTTTGATTCTAGGAGGGCATTGTTAGCTGCATTCCAGGGGGTCGAATTCAAGAACAAACATTATTGTTTCCCATTAGAGGAATTTCTGAGACTTCTGCTTACAGGCCTCCCTCATGGAGTGAGTCACATCTGTTTCCTTGTTTGCTCAGGTCTCAGCTGCCCAAGCAGAGTCAGAATCCTTCTTGAGAAAAAGACTCTGAATGGAGATTTAGAATACCTGGTTTTACTTTGGCAATTAACTTCCATTGCTCTCCAATCAGTGCCTCCATTTCATCAGTTATGATAGGAAGGGGCTGGATTCTGAGGGTCTTTCCAGCTCTCATAATAATGACTGGCATTTACATAGGAGGACCCAGGCTCATAGAGGTAGAATTTGAAGATATCTCAGAGAGCAGCCCCAAGGATTCTTCACCTGACATCTATGAACTTTTCTTTGGTCTTTACTATACTGATAACTATTTCAGTAAAACTGATTAGTTTTGTTCTTTTTTGTAATCTTGCATACCTTACTTTATATATTTAAAACCCTTATTCTGAAAATGGACTCATAGACACCAGAAAACCAAGAGACAAAAAAAAATACAAAAAAGGTTATTAACTCCTAATGGAATACATTCTAATTATTTTACAGATGTGGAAAATGGCATTCAATTAAGTTGAATGATCTGCCCAAGCTCAACACAAGATTTGAACCCAGGATCTACTGAGTTCACACCAGAACTGATGAGCATCCCCCTGTAGTACACTAACTTGTCACAGTAGCCTTGTAAGGTAGTTGATCCAGTTCTATTTTTCCGTGATTTCACTTATACAGGAAACTCTTTTTTGCCCCCTTTGGTGATGTTTTATTTTTTCCCAATTGCATGTAAAAACAATTTTTAGCATTCATTTTCTAACATTTTGAGTTTCACATTCTTTTTCTCCCTCCGCTCCCGCCTCCCTGAGACAGTAAACAATTTGATATTAGTTATACATATGCTATCACACAAAACACATTTCCATATTTGTCATGTTGTGGAAGAAGACACATATTTTTTTAAAAATCCACAAAGAAAATGAAATGAAAAAACGATGTGCTTCCATCTGCATTCAGACTATAAGAAACTCTCAGTGAGGAAACCCTCTAGCAATGCAGATCAGAGTCTGAACTGCTGCTATGATATACGGTCTTAGAGAGTTGCCTGGGATGAAAAAAGGCTAAGCAACCTGCCCAGGGCCAAATAAGAAAAACATGTTCAAAGTGGGATTTTCCTGACATGATAGGCCAGTTGTCCATCCACAACAACTTAATGCCTCTCAGTGTAGAGATTATCATTCCAATTTTGGAAATGAAGTCACATAGCTAGAATCCATCTGAAGTGGGTTCAATCCATTTCCAGGCCCTTATCCACTATGCTCCATTGCCTCCTTTGAAATGGCACGTTATGGTTGAACAAGTTGTGGTACATGATTGTAATGGAATACTTTTGTGTCATAGGAAATGACAAACAAGATGATGACAAAAATACTTGGGAAGATTTTTATGAAGTGATGGAAAATGAAATGAGCAGAACCAGGAGGATATTGTACACAGCTAAAGCAATTGCCTATGATGGTCAACTGTGAATGGCTTAACTAGTATCAACAAGACTAAGATTTAGGACAACTCTAAGGGACTCATGGTGAAAAAGGATATCCACTATCTTAGAAGGAACAGGAGTCAGAATGTAGATTAAAGTATGTCATTCTTCATTTTATTTCCTCCATGAATTTTTCTTGAGCATAAGCAATATGTGTCATTTCACAACATGACAAATATGGAAATATGTATTGTGTGATAATATGTACAACCTATGCACTATATCGTAATATAGTGCATATTACATAACATTATATAATATAGTGCATAATATAGTGCAAGATCCTGCCATCTTGAGGAGAAGGGAGGGATTAAAGGAACGGAAAATGGATTGCAAAATGTCAGAAAACAAGTATTGAAAATTGTATCAACATGTAAAAAATCAAAATTAAAAGAAATTCTATATTGTGTATCCTAAAGTCCATTCTAGTGAGGATATTTTAGGTTTTTATATATAGACATAAATATGTGTATACATTTATCTATCTGTGCAATATACACATATATCATAGATACATATTCATTTTCTATGTAAACATACATATTTATGGTACCCCCAAAGTTTTTATGAAACTTTAACTTCAATAACTTAAAACTGCACTAAACTTTGGGGGATACCCTATATATATTCTAAGATACCCTCCACTTCTGACATTCCTTGTCCCAGGAGCCATATCTGAAGATAGACTCATTCACCAATGGGAATACATCCTGAGGACTGTAACCAGGATATGAAAGGGACTAGATGAGACTGGAATTAAATGAAAGTTCTAATGATGTTTGATCTGAAAGAAAGAAGACTTATAACTAAGACTGAAAGACCATGAGAGTTTTTCTCAAGCATTTGGAGTACTGACTTTTGGGAAATGTAATTAGGTTGCAAAGTGAATAGAAGGACAGGTCAGGAGTTAGAAAGATTGATCTTAATGAATTAAAATCCAGCCTCAGACATTTACTGGCTGTGTAATCTGTTTGCCTCAGTTTCCTCATATGTAAACTGAGCTGGAGAAGGAAATAGCAAACCATTCCAATATCTTTACCAAAAAAAAGAACCCACATGGGGTCAGGAAGAGTCAGAAATGACTGAGCAACAACAACTTTTGAGAAAAAGTTTAGCATTCCTCTCTTTAACCTCAGGTAACAGGATTAAGAGAAATAGGCAGAAGACACAGAGAGTCAGCTTTGACAGCTGTACAAGAAAAAAAACTTATCATAATTACATTTGTAGAAAAAAAACAAAATGAAGTAAGTGCCTTAGCAGAAAATGAGAGATCTCCAAGTGGAACATGGGTCTTATGACTTGTCAGAAATATTGGAAAGGGTATTCACGTTGGGGAAAAAAGTTAAACTCGATGGTCTTAAATTCTCCAAATCTGAGATTTTGTAATTCTATTCAATGTCTCTTCTACGTGATATTCAATATTCTAAGATACATACTACCTCTGGCATTTTTATGCCCTATGGTTCTTTCCACCTCTTTCATTCAGTTTTCTAATGGTCATTCTATCTCTAACATTTTGTTTCCTGGTACCTTCTTAACATTCTATGCTTTAAGGTCCTTTCCCCCTCTGATATTTTGTTCCTATATTGTGTGTTCTAAGGTCCCACCAGTTGTGGCATGCTGTGCTCCAAGGTCTCTTTCACTTTGATATTATATTTCATAAACTCTAAGATCTCTTCCACCTTTGTCATTTTATGCTGCAAGGTCCCTTCTACCTCTGCCATTATATGTCATATTTTTTATCTCTGCTCTTCTAGCATTCTATGTTTATATTGAAGCATTACCTGCTATCTATTTATCTAGTACTGTGAAGGAGAAAAGAGAAGTTTACCATTTGATCCCTGCCTTCAAGAAGCTCACAGTTGCTTTAGGAAGAGAATCATTTCTCTCATTGCTCATGAATGGTTTGGAAGACCTGCAAGGTATTTCCTACCCAGTCCCTGTAATTAACACACTGATGGTGAAGAGAGAAATGAGGGTAATAAATCATGAGACTCTGGGTCAGGAATAAGAAGGTGGGAAGAAAATAATGGAGTCTTTATGTCTACCAACAAGCCAGGCTGGGCACATAAAAGTCCAGATTTCACCTCCCTGACAGCTCTCTAATAAGTTCCTTCTCTGCCAGCATCCAAGTTTAGGGCCTTATTACCACCTGCCTGGACTGCTGGAATAGATATCTAACATTTCTTTCTGCTTCTATTCTTTCCCTACTCCAAAACACCTTTCACATGCTGTAAGACTTTTTGTTTGGTATTACATAGAAATCTGGTCATTGTGGACACATTCTGTTTTAAAAATCATAAGATCATAAACTTAGATCTAAGAGAGACCCTAGAAGTAATATAATCTAGCCCTTTATTTCACATATAAGAAACATTTTAAGAAAGGATAAATGAATTCCCCAGTTACACAAGTAGAAAGTGATGAAGTGATAGAATTTGGAAATCAAACTCTGATCCTTTTCCTTTAAATCTATTATTCTTTCCATTGTACCACACATTCATTGCCCATCTCTGAGTAAATCTTCATCACTTTAACGCAATTCATATTCTCTTTGGATATATACTGACTCCTCGACCCCCAAATAGCATAGTAGCATGAGATCCTCAGAGAAACAGGTGTTCTACTATAGGTAATAGTTACTCCTACCATAGTGGATGTGAATGGAGCCCTTGATACATTTATCCAGTGCCCAGACTCAGGGAATCTCCTCTGCCCTTACTCAGAACCTCCCTAGCTGTACTCTTGTGAATATAATAACTTATTTCTAACTATTTCATATTTGTTTCTGAAACCCTGCCCCATACGATCTCCTCTATCCCACATGCTTATTGGTAACATAGCATCTCCTCTACTCAAAATCCTTCAAGGGTTCCCTATTATTCACATAACATAGTTCTATTTTCTCTGTGGTCATGGGAAATGATATGTAATTTTGGACAACTCCTAGAAGAGTCTGGCACATCACTGTAACATTGTCATCAGTCCAAGGCATTGATGGGAGGAGCCAGTACTTCATGAGGAAAACAATTCAGATTGAGTTCTGATGATGCTAAGAGCTACACCTGCTGACTTTCCTCTGGTGGCAAAATGCCATTTGTCCACATAGCTGAACCAAATGAAGTAAGCAATCAGTTGGTAATATACTCACTATTTTGACAATAACATGCATGTAACTACTTTGTGAGATGGCATCCATGGCCTTTTGTACTCACTACTTCATGAGATAAAGAAAGAATGAGAGCTGAGCTATGGCCCTTGAAGAATGCACAGTCCAGACAGAAAACCAAGATGGAGGAAATGATGAGAAAACAATGAAACACTAACTTGAATTAGAAAAGTCAGGGCTATTTCATGAGGTATCATACAATGGAGTTAGTTCCCTATCACAAGAGGCCTTCAAGAAGAACCTGAATGACTACTTGTCAAAAATGGCACAATCATGATTCTTATTCATGGCTCTTTCAAATATAAAATTCTATAATCTTATGCTAGGCATTCTGATCCTTGATCCATCTGACTTTTTTATGCTCTATGGTTCTTTCTACCTCTTTCATTCAGTTTTCTAATGGTCATTCTATCTCTAATATTTTGTTTCATGGTCCCTTCTTAACATTCTATTTTAAGATGAATGATTCTTCACTAAGATTCTTCACTAAGATTCATCATTTTACTCACATATTCAACCTGTTGCCAAGGTTATAGATTTCCCCTTTGCAACATCTCTTAAGTATGTCCTGTTCTGTCCTCTGACACTGCCACCACCATGCTGACGCCCTTGGCATCTCACAACAGGACTATTACAATAGCCTCCTGGTGGATCTGCCTAGCTCAAAGATCTTCCCACTCTAATCTATCCTCCATTCAGCCACCAGAATGGTTTTCCTAAAGCCCAGGTTTGACCATATCACTCACTTGCTCAATAAAATCTGGTGACTCCCTAGTGATTAAGTACAAAGTCGTGTTTGGTGTTCAAAGTCCTTTATAATCTAGCCCCCTTATCTTTCCAGGCTTCTAAACCTTAAACATATTTCTCAATCAAGTCATAATGACCTCTTGACTGTTTCATGAAGAAGACACTCCATCTGTTTGCTCTGGCATATTTCTCTGGCAGTCTCCCATGCTGGGAATTCTCTCACTCCTTAATTCTGCCCTCCTTGGCTTCTTTTAAGCTCCAACTAAAATCTTACCTCCTATAAGAAGTTTTCCTCAAATCCCCTTAATTCCAGTATCTTCTCTCTGTTAATTATTTCCTATTCATCCTGTTTATAATTTCTATCCACATATTTGTTTGCATGTTGTTTCCCTATTAGATTGTAAACTTCCTGAGATCAAGAATTCTCTTTTTCTTCTTCTTTACAGTAGTTAACACACAGTAGATACTTAATAAATGTTTACTGACTGACTGACTGATTAAAGGTCCTGAAATTGAGCCTACTGCACTCCACTTCCACCAAAACACTCACTCTAGCAAATGGGAAATTTATTTATGGAAGAATTGAATCTCAGAGTTGATAGGGGTCTCAAAGGCTACCTAGTTCAACACATATCTGAATAAGAGTTCCTCTCAGAATCAGTGACTCCACAAGCATTTTTCAAATGCATAGCTTGTCTAATAACCTCCAACACATAGTCCAGCCTTCATTTGGAACCCTCCAGTGCCTGGAAAGTTACAACCTCTAGAAGCAGCCACTTTTGGACATCTCTCTGTACATGACCAGCCATTATCACTACTCCTGTTCTCTTTATCCAAGCAGAATAAGGCTAATCCTTTCTCCATACATCATCATCCCTTTAGATAACTTGAAGACTGATTATTTCTTCTCAATCTTCTTTTCTCTATATTAAACGCCCCCTTTCTTTTATTCACCCTTTCTTTCTTACCTTTGAATTTATTCAGTCTTTGGAGATGACCATTGTGAAGTGAACAATAAAAATCAAGAAGATCTGGGTTAAACTATCTCCTCAGACTCTTATCAGTTGTTTGACCTTGGACAAGTCACAACCTCTCTAAGACTCAGTTTCTTCATTTTTTTCATTAGAATTTGAATTCCTGGAGGGGAAGGACTGGATTTGGGTTGTTTTGTTTTGTTTCATCTTTCTTCGTATACCCAGTGTGTGGCACAGTGCCCAGCACATAGTAGATGCTTAATAAGTGTTAGTTGAGAGACTGAAATGTATAAAATGAAGGGGTGACTTCAATTCAATGACTTTTTAAAAAAAAAAACCTTACTTTCCACCCTAGAATCAATACTAAGCATTGGCTCCAAAGCAGAAGAGCAATAAGGGCTAGACAATTAGGGTTAAGTGACTTGCCCAGAGTCACACAGCTAGGAAGAATCTAAAATCAGATTTGTACCCAGGACTTCACACCTCCAAGCCTGGCACTCTATCCACTGAGCCACCTAGATGCCGGGGATTCAGTGGCTTCTAAAGGCCTTTTCCAGCTCAGAATATGAGAGGAAAAGACATTCAGAAAAGGGAGAGCTTTATGTATGTTGAAATGGTCAAAGAAGGTTGCTCAAAAGAGAGTCACTAAGCTAGAAATTCTGTGATTATGCAAAACTCTGAACAGTGAACTGTTTGTTTCAAGACTGACACCATGCGGCTTAAGAGGATGAGAGACCTAGGGGCTTCTCCCAGGGATCTGGGGGTGACTTGGTTTGCATACCATCAACATGAATATGCATGTGGGCTTCACAAAACCTCCAACTCCAAGTACTTAAGAAAAATTCAAATAAACAGATTCTCACAAAATGAGTGCTATTGTATTCCAAACCAAAAGGCAGCATTTGTAATAATAGTAATAATCTCTCACATGTCTATGGCCCTTTGTACTTTAAAAAGCTTCATCTGTGATTTGTTGGGCATTTTTTTTCTCTTGAATCCTTTTGTTCCTCTGATCTTTATAACAACCCTGCAGAGTAGACAATACAAAAGAAATTATTATACACATTTTAGAGATGAGACTCATGTTAAGAGAAGGCAAATGTAGTGCCCAAGATCACAACGCTAATAAATGTCAGAACCAGGGTTTCAGTCTTCCAAATGGGGATTACTCCACATCGAAGAGGACTGTTGCCCTGGAAAAGAAGTCCCCAAACCTGAGATAGCCTATCCTCAGTCCAGCCTCTACCTCTGCTAGGCAGAAGGCTGCCAATTGTGGGCGGAGATCTTGGGGTATGCAAGAAAAACTAATATGTGTCTCCAGAAATCTACAGCCACTGAGTTAAAGCCATAACTCCAATGCACTAGATTAATCTGCACTTGGTATTGAGATGCTGTCAGCACCAGGAGCCACTATAAATAGGAGAGGGTGAGTGTTCCAAGGGGTGACTTGCTTCTCTCCTGCAGTGGGGGACTAGGGAATCTCTCAAACTTCTTGGTGGCCCCTTTGTCAACCTTGCTGCTGCCTGATACATTAGCCACTCACCCTTCTCCTGAAAGCTGAGAAAAGGACAGGAATCTTGAGTTGAAATTTGAAAACAAGTTTGATTCTGCATTCTGAAATGTATTAGTTCCATGACCTTAAACCATTTTAATTACTTTTTAATTAGTAATTTTTTTACTTAAGTAATAATGTAAGTTTTTTTCCTATAAAACACAATTTTACATCTATAAAAAGAAGGGTTTGGACTAGGTAGTTGCTAAAGTTTCAGCTCTTGCCTTTCTTTTCTAAGGTCCTTTATGGCTTTAACATTCTACATTCTGTGCTACAAAGCCCCTTCCAATTCTGACATTTTATGTCCAGTGTTCTAAAATACTTTACAATATTCCATATTTTAAGGGCCCCTTCCAATTCTGGCATTCTACAGTGCCAACTCCAAGATTCCTCCCACCCCTGATAGTTTATATGCTATATTTTAATATTCCTTTCAACTATGATACTTTATGCTTTAGGGCACCTTTCCAGAACTGATATTTTTATTCTGTGATTTAGGATAACCTCCAATCAACATTTTATTTTCCATGTAACAAGAATTCTGCCAACTCTGATATCTAATACTCCATGCTCTAATGTCCTTTAAACTCTGCAAGGCTATATTGATATTCTCATGTCCTTCTAACTCCACTGTTCTATATTCTATATTCTAGGGTCCTTTCCAACTCTGACATTCTAGGCTGAAATTTCTAAGGTCCCTTGGAACTTCAAATCTGGTAACTCCATGCTATTCCTAATCCAGGACTCTGTTCATTCCAGTTGACATTATATGATTAGTGGCAACAGGGGGCAGTATAGTTCCAGAGTCAAGAGGAATTTCATAGGTATTCCACTCTAACCAATAGCTGAACAGGGATCCTTTCTATAACATAGTCAACAAGCATTCATCCAGACCTAAGTGGTTACAAGATCATAGACACAAGGTATAAAGCAGCTTAGAATCTAAATATTTCATTTTTTAGGTAAGCACATTGAGTCTCAGAGTTTTTCCCAAAGTCAAACAAATTGTAAATATCAGAGCTAGCATTTAAATTCAAGCTCACTTACTGCAAATGTAGAACTCTTCTCGTTTGCCAAATCCCCCTTTGCCATAGATGGCTAGCTCCTTCCAATCAGTGGAAACTACATTTAATTCTATAAAACTAGAAAGCAGTCAGAGCCTCTAAGGTCACAGAAAGTGAACAAAAGACAGAGTGCAACAGTGGTTTAATCGGACTGGGGACTTAAGAATTTCAAAAGATTACTTTCTGATCGAGTTGGGTGGTTTACAATGAGAATAAATGTTTGTCCATGATCCATATCACTCTGTCTCTCTCCCTCATTTTTTCTCTCTCTCCTTCTCCCTCTTTCTCCCTATGCCTCATTTTCTCCCCCATCTCTGTTTTGTCTGTCTGTCTCTGTCTGTCTGTCTCTGTCTGTTTCTCTCTCTCTCTCTCTCTCTCTCTCTCTCTCTGTGTCTCTGTCTCTGTCTCTGTCTCTGTCTCTGTCTCTGTCTCTCTCTCTCTCTCTCTCTCTTCCCCAAATCAATAAACTTTTACTAACATGTAAAGTTAATGTGTGCAAAGTCCTCTGCTTGGTTCTAGAGAAAGAGACGAATGAGATACAATCCTTGTCCCAAAGGAGCTCACAATCTAATAGGAGTGATAAGACATGGACAAAAATAGCTATAATTCAAGATAGAACATGACAAGTACCATACGAGAAGTTTGAACAAGATGTTACAGAGGTTCAGAGAAGAGAGAGAGCACTTGCGGTTTGGGGATGACAGAGGATAAGAGAAGGTTTCTAGGTAGGGAGAAGGACATTGGAGATGGGCCTTGAAGGTTATAAATAGAGATAGGAACAGCCAGGGATCTCAGTCTTTGACAATTCAGCCAAGCCTCAGACTTCTCAACTAAGCACACAACCAGAGCCCTCAGGAGAAATTCAGTAAGAGCTTCATACATAGTAGGCATGTAATAAAAAGGGCTGCTGCTTATATGTAACTTTATGGTTTACGAAGCATCCTCTGGGTTACCACATTTGATGCTCGTGACAGCCTTGTGAGGTATAGGTACTATTTTCATCTTCATTTTATAGGTGGATGCATAGAATAAGTATTAAGGACTTACCTGATACTGGGCACTGTGCTAAGCGTTTTACAAATACCACCTCATTTGATCCTTACAGTAGCCCTGTGGGGTAAATGGAATTTTAAACCACTTAACAGGTGAGAAAACTGAGGCAAATAGAACTTAAATGACCTCACACAGATGGTGTGTATCTAAGGTTATATTCAAACTCAGGTCTCCCTAACTCTAGCTATGGTACTTTTTGTCCACTGGGCTACCTAATTGATTCCTATGATGAGGAATCAGGGACTGAAAGAGATGAAATTACTTTCCTAGGGACACAAAGCAAATAAATGGTTAAGACAAGATTCAGACTCATATTCTCCTGACTGAAATGCCAATGGTCTACAATAAACTAACTAGTTACTTGGTGAATGAATCTAAGTTTGATGGCATTGAGCATCTGTATCCTCCATTTGAATGAAAAGAGAGCACTGAATCGCTCTGTCCCTCTGTATGATGTCACAGGAAATGCTTCCAACCCTTGCATGCTATAACAACATGTTCAATTTGGTAAAAAGGCTTCTGCTATGAAAAGGTCTTGTGCTCAGTCCTGACTAGACAAAGATATACTATATTATAATCTCTGACATATTATATCATATCATATTGTATTGCATTCTATTGTTATGTTAGATTATGTTACATTATGTTATATTATTTCATATTCTCTTTTCCAAGTCGATAAACTTTTACTAACATGTAAAGTTAATGTGTGCAAAGTATTATAGTCTATTGGATAGGAAAAGGAGATGAGAGAAGGGATATGATGTATACACAAATCTGTATTATTGATATGGCATGCAACATGTCATATATGACATTCATCTTCATCTTTTCTCACTTCAACATACACACACACATGCATGCATGCACACACACAGTGGAACTTTGGATTCTGCTTTTAGGATGCTGGGATCCGCTAGGTAAGACTTCCCCTCTTCTTGCCTAAAACCAAGACTCCAAAACCACTTCTTCACCATCATCATCCCATGCCACATATACACCAGCCAACATCCTCCCCCCATCTAAATCCCTATCTCTGAGACTTTAGGCTTTGATAGGTGAGCTGCTGCCTAGGCTCATCTGGAACCAGATCTCCACAAGATGGCATGCCATTTCCACTCCCACTCATGTACGCTTCCTTTCATGTATCTCTTCCCTTGGTAGAATGTAAACTCCTTGAGGGCAGAAATGTCTTGTTTATTTGTAATTGTATCCCCATCCCATAACGTGTTTTCTAATACACTTTAATCATTTTCAAATGTTTTATCTATATAGCTACCTACTTTTTACTATCTATCTTTATTTACTTTACCTTCTTTCTGAATAAAGTAGGTAGGAAAACCAAGTAAAATGATGTAGGAAGATATGAGTCCTTAAAGGAATAGTTACTTCAGATAATTATTTCAATCTAAGTGGTGATGAGGAAAGAGTGTGCTGCAGCTATAGAAGAGAGTCTGTATGAATTAAGAGGCAAGAAGAGGCAGCAGAATGAGACGGAGGGGGAGCAGGGTAAGGAGGTAAATGAGTATTATAGTTTGAATGAGCATAAGATGTGAGAAGAGGAATACTGTGAAATGACTCAAATGCAAAATTGGCAACAGATTGCTGTAGACCTATAACGTCTGGGAAATTATTTGTATTTTACACTATAGGCACTAGGGAGTCATTGAAGGTTTTTGAACAGAGGAGTAACATGCTTAGAGCTGCACATTATGGAAATTATTATAGCAGCTGTCACTATCTACTTTTTGGCATAATTATTTTATGCGAGCCTTCATGTTGTACTATACCTATAAGTTAATTAATATAGGTAATTGCAAATGAGGAAATTCTCCCCTATCAAAGAAGATCAGTACTCACTTTATAACTTATAGTCTTAAAGGGTTACCTGAGGCACTTAAGAATAAGTGACTTATCCAGTAATTTAGCATATTTATGAGTCAAAGATAGGATTTGAACCCAGACTTTCTTAACAGTAAAACCAGTTTTCTATCCTCTGTGTCACCTTTCTTCTCTCTAGTAATACAGTCACCGCTGCAGTTCAGGCCCTTATGACTTTCCATCTGGAATATTGCCTCCTAACTGGTTTCTCTGCTTCTAGCCTCCTCTGTCTAATCCTTCCTTCACATAGCCTCCACAGTCATCTTACTATAATACAGGTTAACCTTGTCACTTCCTAATCAAGAGCCTTCAATGGATTCTCATTGCTTCTAGGGTAAAATACAAACTCCTTAGTTTGGCATTTGAAAACATTTCACGATCTGGTTTCAATCCACTTTTTCAAACTTTGTTGTCCAACTCTTAGCGATCCCTTTTGGAGTTTTCTTGGCAAAGCTATTAAAATGGTTTTCCATTTCCTTTTCCAGATAATTTTACAGATGAGGAAACTGAGGCAACCACTTTAATTGACTTGTCCAGGGTCACACAACTACTATGTGTCTGAGGCCAGATTTAACTCAAGTCCTCCCAACTCTAGATCTGGCCCTCTATCCACTGTGCCACCTACCTGCTCTTACTGTCTCATCTACCTGCCCATTATTCCACATAATTCATTCTATCATATTTGAAATTCCTTGAATTCAGCATACTGCTGCTTTCTTCTATAACTTTCTAGAGGCTTTCCCTCATACTGGTGATACACCTTCCCCCTCTCACTTCCATCTGATGGAATCTTCATCTTCATTAAAGATTCAACTTATGTCCACTCCTTTTGGAATATCTTTGTTGATCCCCCTCCCGTGGCCTTGTGATTGTATGCTATTAGGGTAGTTATGCTATTAGTGATCTCTCCCTTATGTTCTATTGGCTTATTTTGCTATAGCTTGTTATTAATTATCTTATATTTGCTTAACTATGCACTTGTTATATCCTACCCAACTCTGCTAGGGTCTCATCTACTGGAGGGGACTTATATTTTTCATTATATCCCCAGGACCTAATACAATATCTTTCACAAAGAAGATTTTAAAATAAATTGCATTATATTCAATCAAACCAAATTAAATAATATTCTAAAAAGCTTTTATCAACTTGCTTAGGGTGTCATATAATCATGTGCTTTTACCATTAACATCTTCCTTTCTGGAGGTCACCAAAGCATTGCCTGCTTTTTTTTTCCTCCCCAGAACCCCTACAGAAAGGGGGAATCTCCTTTACTGCCTCCCGCTCTCTTGTTCATGAATCAATTGCATGGCAATTTATAGGTTTTCCATGGATTGTTACTGGTATTAACAGTGGAAAATACACAGCTAAAAATAACCTAAGTTAACAAAAGTCCCAGAACTCTTCTAGTAAGGATAGCCCACATTCATACTCCACTCGCAACAGATAACACTGGCATTGTTAGCCCGACTTTTAAGAAGTAGAAACTGAGGTTGAGAATGGAAAAGTATATTGAATGTAGTCATCCATCTGATAAGTGTCAGAACCACAATATCAATCTAGATGTCCTGATTAAGTTCAGGATTCTTTCCATTAGCACTGCCATTACCCTACCTCTTCTGGTCAGCATTAGATTGAAAAAGAAGAAAGGCCTGATAACTTCTGAAATCTTCAAATACCATATCGATGGGCATTAGTATGGTATTGTGTCTATTTTTTAATTGGCTCCTTTCTTTAAACCTAGGCAGTGAGGTGTTGAAGTAGAAAAAGTTCTGGAATTAGAATTAAGAAAATCCTAGTTTGGAACCCATCTCTGACACTTGCTAGACATGTGACCTCAAGCAAGTCCCCTAACTTACCCTCAGTTCCCTCATTGATAAGATAGAAATTATAATAATAACACTTATGGTTGTTGGGAAAATAAAATGAGATAATATATGTACAGCACTTTGTTGTAACTGTTATTATTATTCTTCTGTCTTCACACCAAAGGACAGTAAATCCCAATATGGCCCACTATCAGATAAGGAGCCAAATCAACTGGCCTACGGCAGAGATCAGGGCAGCTATGTGGTGTAGTGGATAGAGCACTGAGTCTAGAGTCAGGAATATATGAGTTCTAATCCTGCCTCAGATATTTTTTATCTGCGTGACCCCAGACAAGTCACTTATCCTTGATTGACTCAATTTCTGCATCTGTAAAATGAGCTGGAGAAGAAAATGAAAAACCAATCTAGCATATTTGTGAAGAAAACCCAAGTAGGGTTACACAGAGTATTAAACAACTGAAAAATAAAAGCAACAATAAGAAAGAATAAAAAATTAATAATACCAAATATAGCAATGATTAATTAGACAGGTGTTTTTTCAAAAAAAGTATTATGGATCACAAATTCTCTAAATCTATGATTTAAAGTAAAGTTAAGACTGCCTTAAATGATTTGACCTAAATTAATTTATTTATTTAATGCCATAACACTTAAACTAACAAAAACAATTTTATAGTTACAAAAATAATAACAAAATTCATTTGGAAGAATAAAAAGTTCAGAGTATCAAAGAAATCAATGGAAAATAATGTGAAGAAAGTTGGCCTATTAATGCCAAATCTCAAACTGAATTATAAGTAGGTAATCATCAAAACAATCTGTATTGGTTAAGAAATAGAGTGGTAGACCAGATCAGATCAGATGAAATATACAACATACAATGATAAGTGATCATGCTAATCTGGTATTTGATAAATACAAACATCCAAATTTTTGAGACAATAATTCGCTATCTGACAAAAGTTGCTGGGAAAATTGAAAGTGGTTTGGCAGAAACTAAGTATTGTTATGATTAAAATTATCTGGAGATTGTATATTAATTCATAAGTATTAATTAGTAAAAGTTAGAGAAAGAGAAAATCACATGATCACCTGGCTGCTCCTAATTAATCTGTGTTTGAGTTTGCCATGCTGTCCCCCTCATCAGTCAAGAGTGGGTTGTGCTAGCAAGTCTCCAGTCCACCCATGTTCAAAAAGAGACCAGGCTTCCTCCATTCCTTATAAAGCCAGTTTCACCACATCTTCTGGGACTTTCTGATTGGACAGATTTCATCTTAGTCTGGTCCAATCCCCATCTTTCAGATACAGGGACTTATGCCAACCCCATCTCCATCAAGACATAGGACTGACACAGACCAAAAGTGCATTTTCAAAGGGGATAAAGGGGTACAATTTATATTAAATTAATACAGTATAGAACAACTCTCATAGCATATAGGAAGATAAGGTCAAAATGAGTAAATGATTTAGACATAAAGATTGAAATCATAAGTAAATTATGGAAGTATGGAAAATCCAGCTTTTCAAGTCTATAGAGAAGGAAAAGATCTCTGACCAAATGAGAAATAAAAAGGATCACAGGATATAACATGGATCATTTTAAATACATTAAATTTAAAAGATTTCACACAAACTAAACCAATTTATTCAAGATTAGAAGGAAAGTAGACAACTCTCAGAAACTTTTACAGTAAGCTTCTCTAATAAAGGCCTAATTTCTCAAATATCTAGAGAACTGAGTCAAATTTACAAGAATATGAGTTATTTCCCAGTTAATAAATGGTCAAATGATATGAACAAAAAGTTTTTAGAAAAAAAAATCAAAGCTATTTATACTGATACGAAAAAATGCTCAAATTAATACAAATTAGAGAAATGCAAAAACAATTCTGATGTACCACTTCACATCTATCAGATTGGCTAATGTAACAGAAAAGGGAAATTACAAATGTTGAACAAAATGTGGAATATATTTGGGACACTGATGCACTATTGGTGGAGCTGTGAACTGATCCAATCATTCTGGAGAGCAATTTGAACCTATTTCCAAAGGGCTTTTAAACTGAGAATATCCTTTGACTTAGCAATTGTTCTACTAGTTCTGCATGCCAAAGAGATCAATGGAAAATGAAAAGATTGTATGTATGAATATATATTATAGCAGCTCCCTTTGTGGAGGCAAAGAATTGGAAGCTGAGGGTATGCCTATCAATTGGGGAATAAAGGAACAAGTTGTGGTATGCGATTGTTACGGAAAACTTTTGAGCTCTGAGAAATGACAAGCTGAGTGGTTTCAAGAAAACATGTGAAGACACATAAACTGATATAAAGTGAAGTGAGCAGAACCAGGAGAACATTGTACATAGTAATAGTCATATTGTATGATGCTCAACAGTGAATAACTTAACTTCATGATCAGTTCAATGATCCAAGATAATTCTGAAGGAATTATGATGAAAAATACTATTCACCTCCACAGAAAAAAATAATGGAGCAAATTCAGATTGAAAAAAAACATATCACTCATTTTTCTTGTTTAAGGGATTAAAATTATTTTTTTTATTTGGTTAACATGGAAATATGTTTTGCATGATTTCATATGTATAATTGATATCATGTTTCTTGCCTTCACAGTGTATGGGGGCATAAGAAGAAGCAAGAGGATTCAGATCTCAAAAATTGTTTTTAAATTGTTTGGATGCAAAATAAAAAATGTTTTTTTTAAAAGAATAAAAGTCTTAAAAGGTCATCTTTCAATTCAGAACCAGAATATTGCCTATCTTGGAGCTATCCATGGTCCTGAGCAAGAAAGAAAGATCAATTTTGTCAAAAATCCTCAGTTTTCATCATATTTAAGAAAAATAGTAATATTATGTCAATAACCAACGATCACAACAAAATAAGAAATTATGATGGTAGTGAGAGGAAGAGGAGAAATAATTTACATTTCTTTAAGTTTAGAAAATTCTTTATATGCAATAACTCATTTCCTATTCATGCTATGAAGCAAATAAGGCTTACTTTTATCATCCCATTTTTACATATTAGAAAACTGAAATGATTTCACTCAGATTCATAGCTAGCAAATCTAAATATGCAACCAAGGTTTTCCAGCTTCAAGACTAGTATTTTTTTCTACTACAATATGGAAATAAGTCTCTTTGCCCAGAATCACAGATTCCCAGAAACTCAAATTTGGAAATTATTTTACAAGGTCTTTTGACCAAGAAATATCCACATAGAATTATATTTTCCAATATCTCGGAGAAGTAGGTATTCAGCCTCCACTTCAAAGATCTCAATTAATGAGTTATACACCATCTCCCTTCATGAAACCTGGGGGGTCCTTACCAGTGGCAATGACTCCTGCCCATCAAAACCTGATCCCAGTATATTAAATAGGATAAGATATTTGAAATATCACATTCATTTTCCAGCATATTTAAGGGTCAGTCTCAATGCCTTCTTTCCTACACAGGAGACACTGAGAGTAACATTAAGGCTAAGAACTCCTAGCTAGGAGACACTAAGGTTGAAAGGAACAGCCAAAAATCAAAGCCACAGAAACTCACAATTTTGTCTAAGTCAGTATGTCTCTCTCTCTCTCTCTCTCTCTCTCTCTCTCTCTCTCTCTCACACACACACACACACACACACACACACACACACACACAACTATCCAGTCACATCTCTACAAATATTTAAATGAAGTGAAAATATTGAAATTACCAAAAGTTCTCTTTAGCTTTATGTTGTTCCGTTGTTTCAGTCAGATCCGGTTTGAAGTGACCCAGTTTGAAGTTTTCTTGGTAAAGATACTGGAATGGATTGTCATTTCCTCCTGCAGCCCATTTTATAGATGAAGAAAAGTGGAGTAATTAGGGTTAAATGACTTGCCTAGGTACATACTTACACGGCTAGTAAGTATATGAGACCTGATTTGAACTGAGCAAGATGAGTCTTCCTGACTTCAGGTCCAGCCCTCACTGTGCCACCTAGCTGCCTTTTTAGCTTTTTAGACAGAATAAAATCTGTGTAAACAAGTCTGAGTCCTCTTGGCTCACCTCCTCTGGTTTTCTTGATGTTGGAGTGGATTTGCATCCTAATTAGCAAGAACTATTTTCCATTCTTTACCCAAGGCACAAGCATATCACTGACAATGCACGACTGGGCCACCTCAGTAAAGAATGAGAGGACCCTCAAAGAAGAGACAAATGGTGAGTGAAATCATCCAAGCTGAAACACAAACCATTACCCAGAGAGAATGTTTATTGCCAGGAGAAACATACAGATCAGTGAGAAACCTATTTCAGTCTTAAAAAAACCCTTTGGAAAAGGTTTCTCCTTGAGTCAATTCATTGTGTTTGCTGAACCCCTGTTGTGGGTCCCAATCCTATGCAAGGTCACTGTGTAGAAAAAAAAAATGAAAAAAGAGACTGTCTTCACCCTCAAGAAAATCTTCATTCTTGTCCTGGTGAGACTCACATTTAGAAAATAATGACAGGCCACTTTTTTCTGTATAATTTGATATCCAAAAGCACTTTCCTCAAAGCAACTGTGTGTTATAGGTTTGTGGACATTCTTATCCCCATTTTTACAGAAAATAAGGCAGAAAGATTTCCTCAAAGCTTCCTGATAGGTATTTGCTTATGACCCTGGGCAAGTCCCTCTTAGTGTTCTGGTAACTCAATAAGATCCTAAGATACTTGGTGGTTCAGTGGATTGAGAGCCAGGTCTAGAGATAGGAGGTCCTGGGTTCAAATCTGGCCTCAAACACTTCCCAGCTGTGTGATCCTTATTGCCTAACCCTTACTGCTATTCTGCCTTCCAAGGCACACTATACACAGTATTGATTCTAAGGTTGAAGATAAGGGTTTAGGGAGAAAAAAGAGAAGATACAAACCTGAATTTGTAGAAGGATTTTCTTCAACCAGGAGTTCTGTATACTAACAAAATTACAGGTTTGGCCACTCTCTCTATTTTATAGATAAGGAAAACTGAGGCTTAGAAAATGTGAGCTAAGTAAGTATTGAAGTAAAAGTTGAACCCATATCTCCTAATTCCAAATCAAACATTCGTGCCATTAAGAGAACAGGACATAGAGAACAATGTAAGGTATAACTTAACTGAATACTAAGTTATGTCAAGACAAGTCAACCAGAATTTATTAAATACTTACTATAATGCCTGGCACTGAATTAAGATTGTATTTTCACCAACCCTAGTGAAAATAAAGATCCTATTTTCAGCATGCTTTGGATTCTGGCAGGATGAGCAACATCCCCATAAAGTTAGTAGCAAGTCAAAAACTATTTTCTTTTATGCCAGCATAAAAAAGGGAAAAGGTTACCATCCATGGTATAGTGTGGGAGAGCACTGATATGGAACTGCTAAAAGTAAATATTCCACCTCCCTGTTGCAACATGATCACTTTGTCCTGAATTGATTTGATTTGATTTATCATTTAATATTTATTTTTGTTTACTTTTAATATAATTTTATTCAATTTTTAAAATATTTTCCATGGTTACATGATTCATATTGCCTCCTTCCCTTTCTTCCTCTCCCCTCCTGGAGCTGACAAACAATTCCACTACATAGATAATACACGGATTATCACTCAGAACCTATTTCCATATTATTCAATTGATTTTAAGATATCACTTTCCTCTCTATAAGAAATGTAGTAGTATGGGGGAGTTGTGAGCTAGAACTGTAGCCAGGAAGATCTGGGTTCCAATCCTAATTCTTATACTTCCTGGCTTTCCAATCATGGGCAAATGACTTAATTTCTTGAAGCTTTCATTTCTTCATCTATAAAATAAAATAACTGCTGTAGTATATACCACACAGGATTATTGTTAGGTTCAAAAAAGTTAATGTATGTAAAATGAATATCAATGTTTTTGCTACCAAGAAAGTCCTGTTCTTAAAACAGGCAATGCTTAAAGTGAAATGAATGTCAGTTATTGTTATCATGATGTATTACCATTTTCAGAGCATCATAGAAACTCAGAGATGGAATAGACCTCAGAGGTCATCTAATTGAACCCAAACCAAAATTATGAGTCGCCTCTACAACATTGCCAATGTGCCATCACTCGGCCTCTGCTTGGAGATATGCTGAACACCTACTTTCCAACACAGTTAATTTCCCTTTCTAAAAACTGAAACTGTGAGAAGGCTTTTCTTACAGATAGTCAAAAGGTGACTTGACACAACTCCTGCCCACTGGGCCAGAATCTGCCCCTTGGGGCCAGGCAGAACAAGTCTAATCTTTCTTCCCCATAATATCCCTTCAAATATTCTAAGTGTAATCGTGAGCCCTGAGCCCCTGAACTCTCTCTTTTACATCCTCACTGATTGATCTCCATATGACAGTCTTCAGTCCCCTGCCCAACCTTATTATCCTCCCTGGGCACACTCAAGTTTGTCAATATTCTTCCAAAAATGGACTCCATGACTAAGTGTAATAGTCTAAAGAGGGTGAGGCCAGAGCAGAAGGAAGCAAAGTTATTAGATTTCTTGTCCAGGACACTATGCTTCTATAAATAATGCCTAATCCCATTTTAGGTTTTTGACAATCAGGTCACATTGCTAATTTACATCGAATTTTTAATTCTCTGAAACTCCCACTATCACTTCAATCACAATCTGATTTGTTGCTTACATATTATTACTGGTGTTTTTTTAAACCCTACTTTCTGTCTTAGAACCAATACTGTGGATTGGTTCCAAGGCAGAAGAGTGGTAAGACCTATTCAATGAGGGTTAAGTGACTTGCCCAAGGTCACACAGCTAAGAAGGGTCTGAGTTAGGATTTGAAACCAGGACTTCCCATCTTCAGGGCTCATTCCAGTGAACCACCTAGCTGTTCTTCTACCTTATTATTATTCATAATTGTTCATATTTCTATGGAAGCTAATAATTTGAAACCCACTTTATATTATTAATTTGATTTTTATCTTTACAACAAGAAAGTTAACCACCATATTATCACCCTTATTTCTCCACCATAACCATCACCAGAATTCCCATGACCATCCTCATTATCATCACCACCACCACAATCATCATCGTCATCGTCTTACCATCTGCCATGCTGCCCAGACCCAAATCCAAGTCCTGAAGGACTTAACTCTTTTATAATTGGAAATCTGGTTTTTAATCCCCATTGTCCTGATTGTTAGTTACCTCAGTAAGACAGGCAGATACTCAGGCAACTGAGCAGCACAGCAGTACTGGAAAGCAAGATAGTTCCATGGATTAAGGGCTGCCCTGAAGTCAGGAAGACTCATATTCCTGAGTTCAAATCTGGCCTCAGATTCTTACTACTTGTGTAACCCTGAGCATGTCACTGAATGCTATTCCCTAGTTTCCTCATCTGTCAAAATGAGCTGGAAAGGAAATGACAAACCACTCTCATACCTTTGTCAAGAAAACCCCAAATGAAGTGACAATAAATTAAACAGGACCAAAATGACCAAACAACAGCAACAAACAGATAGATCTGGAGTCAGAATAATCTGAAGTCAAATCCTGTCTCAGATAATTACTAGCATGTATGACCCTGGAAAAGTCATTTAGCCTCTTCCTACTTCAGTTTCCTCATCTGTATAATGGGAAAAATAATAGAACCCATCTGCCAAAGTTGTTGTAGAGTGAAATGAGATGCTAAGAGATTTATAAACCTTTCCTACATAAATGCTATCAATTATTATTGTTATTATTGTTGCTATAATTCCTATTACTACAACTACTACTGCTACTGTTATCATTATTATTGTTATTAACCATTCCATCTGGGCACAACTACTGCTCCATTTTTCTCTGCCCCAGTACTTTTCTCATCATATACCAAGTCCTCTGTTTTCCTCAATTCCTATGTTCCAGTAGTGAAACAGTAATCAAATCAACTTTGTCATTGCTCCTGGAAAAGATATGTTAATCGAATCTTTTGGGCTCTATTGATCATCTCTGTAGTTTTCCAAATCAAATCTCACTCCTGGCTATAACTCTAGCCTCTGTATTGTAGCCTCTTAGAATACAAGTTCTTTAAGGACAGGGATTGTCTTTGCTTTTGTATTTGTATCCCCAATACTTAGCACAGGGCTTGGCACATAACTTGGCACATAGCTTGCACTCGATAAATTACTTTTTCCTTTCATTTATTCAGTAATGGCAAAATCCCCGTTTCCAATTAAATGAGCCTCATTATCATCATAACTAAGTTCCTTACCCCACAATTATTATAACGTTAACCACCAACCATCTTTATTATCATTACAGAACCTTCATCAAGTTCCATCTGCACCTTGGCGATGGTGATAGTATTCAGTTATTTTCAGTCATGTCTGACTCTTTGCCACCCCATTTTGAGTTTTTTTGTCAGAGATACTAGAGAAGTTTGCCTTGTCCTCCATCAGCTCATTTTAAAGACAAGGAAACTGAGACAAAGAAGATTAAGTCATTTTCCTAGAATCACACAACAAGTAAGTGTCTGAAGCCAAATTTGAACTCAGGAAGAGGAGTCTTCCCGACTCCAGGTCCAGTAACACTCTATTTACTGGGTCACTTAGCTGCCCCTATTTTGACCTTGACAAAGCTCATTTTGTTATGCATAGAGTATTGCCTTGACCTGGTCCCTGCCTTCTAACAGTTTATGATTCAAGTCCTCTCCTGAGTAGAGAAGAGCTTCTGACCTTCTAGTCACCCTGGAATAAGCAGACTTTGGGCAGACTTTGTGGGCTTGAGGGGAGGCAGTATTCTGGGTGGAACATCAATTTTTGACTGCCTCTGTGACTCTCTGCCCTAGTTTGATCTCAGGAACAGATATCATGCTCAGCTGAAGTGATCATCAGGCTCCATTAACATATCAGTCCCACCTTATTATGAGATTCTCATTAATGCCCATTATGCTGATGGTGATTATACATTTCTACAGCAGCACTTACCTGCAAAGTGCTGCTCAATCACTGAGAAGTGCTGGGTTCCTCCGTGTAGTCTGTCACCACCTCCTCAGGTTTTCTACAAGAGCTCCTAAAATTCTAGGGCACGTTGGTTATACTCAGATGGAGCCAAAATCTACTGCTGTGATCATCACCTAGTTCTCTTAGTTCTAGGGAGTGAGATGGTGCAATGATTAGAACCCCAGGCCTAGGGTCAGGAAGACTTGAGATCAAATCCAGCTTCAGACACTTACTAGCTATGTGATCCTGGGAAAGTCACTTAACCCTCCTGTTTACCTCAATTTCTTCATTTGTAAAATGATCAAAAGAAGGAGATGGCCAAGCACTCCAGAATCTTTGCCAAGAAAATCCCAAATGGGGTCACAAAAAATTGGACATGACTGAACTGACTGAACAATAATAACACTCAGTTCTTCCCTGTAGGACCAAGCAAAATCTGTCTAAAGCCTGTTATTCTAGGACATCCCTCAAAGAGAGTTACCACAATCCCTTTAAATCTTCTCTTCTCTGAGATATACATTCTCAGATCCTTCAGACAAACTTCATACAACAGCAGGGTATTCTAGCCCTCTTCGTATCCCTGTTGCCTTCCTCTAGACATTTATTTGGTCAATTTTCTTCCTAAAACATAAAAGTAACATCACTTTAGAGATAACCTGACTATAAAACCAAAGAACTAAAAATAAACTCTCATTTTCTTTAGTTACTAATTTCCTTAGTTACTTAGGTGCCTCTTAATACATCTTTATTTTTTTATTTATTTTTTTCAAACATTTATTAATATTCATTTTTAACATGGTTACATGATTCATGCTCCTCCTTTCCCCTTCACCCCTCCCCGCACCCCCCCCACCCATGGCCGATGCACATTTCCACTGGTTTTGTCATGTGTCCTTGATCAAGACCAATTTCCAAATTGGTGGTAGTTGCATTGGTGTGGTAGTTTCGAGTCCACACCCTCAGTCATGTCCACCCCGACCCATGCGTTCAAGCAGTTGTTTTTCTTATATGTTTCCTCTCCTGCAGTCCTTCCTCTGAATGTGGGTAGCATTCTTTACCATAAATCCCTCAGAATTAATACATCTTTAATACAAAATGATCATATTAATTTTATTCAACTGACATGTGTTGATAGAAACTGAGCTTGAAATCTATTTCTCTATCTCTTCTTCACAGGACCAGTAGAAGACCATCTCTTCCCCTCTTCTTCACTTAACCCTAGTTCATAATTTTACATTTCTGTCTATTAAGTTTCCCCTTTTAAAAATCTGATCTCTCCTTTTTTAGCCGTGTTCCTCTTTCTCATTAATGTTGGTACTATTATCAATTTGGTATTATTGTATTATGTTTGATATTTTGGCATTACTACAATGGTATTATTATTATTTTGCTATGAACTAATAATTTTCCCCTGAAATGTGAGGGAAACAGATTTGGGATCAACATATGGAACTTTCCATCCTTGTTCAGCACCACAGCAAATAAGTTTGAAGGCAAGCAAGAGGCTTTGAGAATAAAAGCAGCGCAATCACGAACAGTGCTTCTGAAATTCTAGGCATTTAGAATAGAACTATGAGAAACTGAAGTGAGATTTTTTTATAAGATGGTGAGTTCTCCATAATTCTAAATCTTCAAAGAAAGGTTGTCAAGAATATTGTAAAGAGAAATACTTTTCACTTCTAAGTTTGACTAAATCACTTCAGGAATACCTTCAATTACAAGATTCTATTATTTTTATCCCTACTGAAATGGCATTATATAGTAGAAAGAACACTGGATTTGGGGTCAAATGATCTATATTTGAATACTAGCTCTGTAACTTTTTCTATTCGTATGGCCTTAGGAACACCATTTCTCCTTTGTGTACCTCAATTTGTGTATCAGTAAAATGGTACAGTTGAAATAGATCATCTCAATGGTCTCTTCTACCCGAAATCATCTAAGGGGATGTTCCCATGAATTTTCAGTCATAAGATCATAGTTCTAGACCTGTAAAGGACTTCATAAACCACCAATTCTCTCATTTTATAAATGAACAAACTGAAACCATTAAAACTTAACTGTCTGCCCAAAGTCATGCAGGTAGTTAGCATCAGAGATAAATTCGAACTTGGGTCTTCTGACTCCATATCTAATGCTGTTGCCACTATACCATACCTCACATATTGCAATTTGATGTCCTGGCTCAAGATAGCAAAGCATACACTGAGTACAAATGGTGAGCACATAGTATTCAGCTCCCTGAGTAGGGAGTGTTTAATGGCTCTTAAAAAGCAATCCTGCCTGGTTAGTTCTCACAGAGACGCCTGCCTGTAAATGCAGGAAGAGGGAATAAAGACTCCCTCAGCCATCTGGCTGCCAAAGTATGGTGAAGTTTTTCATTGCAGCACCAGCAATAAAGCAACAACAAAGGGTTGGGTTTTTTTTCAACCTAGGAGCTTCCAGGTAAGGTCAGAAGTAGGGAGGTAGTTGCATTACAAGGCAGAAAGAGACAGGCCAGAAAGAAGGCAAACTGCTTCTAGTCCTGACTCTGGACTTACCCTCTGGATCTTTTGGCTACTATCTCTATAAAACTAAAGGGTTAAACCAAATAATCTCTAAGGTATCTTCAACTTCGAAAATTTGATATTCTATTTTCTAACATTCTGTATTCTAATTTCAGTAGCTTTGACATACTATATTGTTCAGAATCTCAGAATTATCTTTCACTCTTTCCTCTCCCTCACTTCTCCTGCCCAATCATTTCGCAAGTCTTGTTGATTCTTTCTCTGAAATAAGCTTTATATTCATCACTTCTCTCTATTTTCACTGCCTCCACCGTAGTTTAGAAGCCCTTTGCCACCCATTGAGTCTCTTTCAGTAGCTCCTAAAATCCACCTTCTATATAATCCTTCCTCCAAAGTCCTCTAGATGAATTGTCTCTATACAGAGACCACCATTCAATTTTTTTTTATTTTTAGAAAAATTTTCCATGATTACATGATTCATTTCCTTATTTTCCCCTTCACCCACCCTTCAACCTCCCCCCCCCCCATATCCAACGCACATTTCCACTGGTTTTAACATGTGTCATCAATCAAGACTTATTTACATATCATTGATAGTTGCATTGGTGTGGTCGTTTAGTGTCACATCTCCAATCATATCTGCATCAACCCATGTGTTCAAGAGGTTGTTTTTCTTCTGTGTTTCCACTTCTGTAGTTCTTCCTCTGAATGTAGGTAGCGTTCTTTTCCATAAATCCCGCAGAATTGTCCTGCGTCACTGCATCTAATACAGAAGTCCATTACATTTGACTTTACCACAGTGTATCAGCCTCTGTGTACAATATTCTCCTGGTTCTGCTCCTTTCACTCTGCCTCAATTCCTGGAAGTCTTTCCAGTTCACATGGAATTCCTCCAATTTTTTTATTCCTTAGAGCACAATATTATTCCATCACCAGCATGTACCACAATTTGTTCAGCCATTCCCCAATTGAAGGGCAGACCCTCGTTTTCCATTTTTTTGCCACCACAAAAAGCAAGGCTATAAATATCTTTGTACAAGTCTTTTTATCTATGATCTCTTTGGGGTACAAACCCAACAATGCTATGGTTGGATTGAAGGGCAGGCAGTCTTTTAGAGCTCTTTGAGCATAATTCCAAATTGCCATCCAGAATGGTTGGATCAGTTCACAACTCCACCAGCAATGCATTAATGTCCCAGTTTTGCCACATCCCCTCCAGCATTCATTACTCTCCCCTTCTTTCATTTTAGCCAATCTGCTAGGTGTGAGGTGATACCTCAGAGTTGTTTTGATTTGCATTTCTCTAATTATTAGAGATTTAGAACACTTTCTCATGTACTTATTGATAGTTTTGATTTCTTTATCTGAAAATTGCCTATTCATGTC
Organism: Gracilinanus agilis; assembly: GCF_016433145.1. NCBI lineage: Eukaryota > Metazoa > Chordata > Mammalia > Didelphimorphia > Didelphidae > Gracilinanus > Gracilinanus agilis. Next base: position 697,307,532 of record NC_058130.1, on the reverse strand, counting down.
CCTTGCCTATTTATCATTTGGGGAATGGATTGATTTTTTTTTATGCAATTGATTTAGCTCCTTGTATATTTGAGTAATTAGACCTCTGTCAGAGTTTTTAATTGTAAAGATCTTTTCCCACTTTGTTGTTTCCTTTCTGATTTTGGTTGCATTGTTTCCTTTTGACTTGTTTACTAGTCTAGAAAGTCCAGCTCATATTCACCCATCCCATCCAAGAATCCTTCCTTGATACCCTTTGTCAGTACACCTCTACCATCAACATTTACATAGCAATATGCATATCTCGAATGCACCTGTAATTTATCATTGTTTCTTCTTCTATTAAACTGTAGCTTTATCCTTCTATTAAACTGCAGTGATGGTAAACAACCCCTTCCATGAAGGTAGGATCCACTATTTATCACTCTTTACCCCTATGCTCTGACCAGAGCACGAGTTTAACAAATGAATATCGAATGCTTTATTAGTTAATTATGTTAACTAATGCTATTCTGTTATATTAACTAATATACAAATTAATTACATTGTATTATATAGAGAACAGAGTTTGTCCCAGTTTCCATTCCTCATAGGATTTGTCCAGATACCTCACTTCAGCTAGGAACTTCCAGGTCTCACATCCCTTAAGACAGCTGAGATCATAGCCTCTGAGGATGAGCTTGACCCTCTACAATCCCAAGTAACTAACACAGCCCTACACAGACTCTAGAAAAAACTGAAGGTCCCTTATAAGCCCTAGTTCAGATTTTCTTCATCTTTTTTGTGCCATGGAGTCCTTTGGTGTTTTGATTAATACCATGTATGCTTTCTTAGAATAAGGTTTTCAAATGCACTAAAATAAATAGGATTAGAAAGGAAGTCACTCATATTAAAATACAGCTACCAAAATACTTTCAAACAAGTTGGAAGATCTACATTCTAGGTATTCTTCAAGCCCCCATAACCTCTAGGCAGACCCAAAGCTCCCCCTGCCTCCTAGAGTTATCCCAAGAATGGTTTAAGTCCCTCAGAACCCCTAGGAATACTCCAAGTCTAATACAATTTCTAGAGATTCTCATGCTGCCTAGAACCAGACAATGCTGAGTTCCTTAGTTATATACTGTAATCTAGGCAGCCCAGAGGCTGTTGCTCAGTGATGGGAGGAGAGGGTCACAGCAGGGAGGTAGAAGGGAGAGAAGGCACTGAACACATCTGTTTGCTTATGATTAGCAAGCACCCAATCAGTCCTGGCATGGCCAGCTGCAGTCAACTCTGTCTTTTGCTTCTCTAATTAAAGGGGAGTCCCCCCAGAGTGGGGCCGAGTACTGAACCCATAAGTGTAGGATCTGTCACTGAAGAAAAATGCTGCCTTTCTCTCCTAAGACCTTTGCCTGATCTTATCTTCCAAGAGGAACAAAAAATAGGAGGATGCCAAGAGAATGAAAGATTCAGGGAGAGAATATTTCTCACAGAAGACAGAAGGGAGCAAAATAGAGAGGCTCCTTCCTCAAGGCTCAGATGTGTTCAATAGTGCCATCAGAGGATCAAAGAATGACAGAATCTCAATTAGGAATGAACCATAGAACATAGATGTCAGAGATGGAAGAAGCCTTACAATATATAATATGAGAACATAAAATATTAGATTGGGGAAGGGACCTTCAAACATAGAACACAAAACATAGAACATCAGAAATTAAAAGGGTTACAGAATATAGAATATAAGAACATAGACTATTAGAATGGAGGTGGGATCTTTGAACATAGAACATGAGACAGAATAAGAAATAGAAGAAACCTTGAGCTATAGAACATGAGAACATAGATTTTTTTAAAAGTATTTATTTTTAAGTATTTTTCCATGGTTACATGATTCATATTCTCTCCCTTTCTTCTTCCCTCTCCTCTCCCAGAGCTGATAAGCAATTCCACTGGGTTATAAGAACATAGAATTTTGAATGAGAAAAGATCTTGGAACATAGAACATAGCATGGCAAAGATGAAAGGGACTTCTAAAAATTCTCTTGTGTAACATTTACTTTATAGAGAATACTGAGGTCCAGAGAAAAGAATTGGCTATGGAACATACAGAGCTTTCTTTATCAAATCCTCATTCATTCTTAAATTTTTACCTCTTCCACAAAGCTTTCTCTGGCTATAGCAACTAACACTGATCTCCACAGTTCCTGAACATCCACGACAGCCATTATGTGTACCTTAGTGGAAAGGGCAGTGTATTTTGAGTCAGAGGACTTAGTGGTAGAACCCAACTATGCTACCTGAAATATATTTTGGGAAGAACATTGATAAGCAGAGAAAGGTAATCTAGGATAGGTCCCTCTAAAGACCAAAAGAACAAGTCTAAAACAATTTTTTTTCCTGGCTAGACTTTCAAATACTTGAAGACAACTATCATATCTACCCTTGGTCTTCTCATCTCCATGTCTAACATTCCCAAATCCTTCAACTAATATTCATAGTTGGCAAGATCAAATTCTTGGCTTTTCTCTTCAAGTAAACTCTCTCCTTCCCCCCATCAAGAGTTCTGGAAGTCCCGAATAGAGACAGGGGGTTGGTGAGGAGAGGGCAACAGGAGAGGGAGAGACATGCTGACTCTTCTCAGAGACAGCCAGCCACTCTATATTATAAGAGCAAAATGCCCTAGAAGCTCCTATTCAGGTAATAATTCAGTATATAATGCTTCCTTCACTTTGTTCTGCCACTTAAAGAGCTAAGGAAATACATATTCCTTTATAAGGAAAAATACTATAATCTACTAACCAAACACCATGGCTCCCAAAGCTGTGATTACTGGATGAGAGACCATTATCAGCTCAGAGGCAGGGCAGGAAGTAATGATTTTACATAACTACATCCTTAGATTTCCCCTGAGTTTCGGAGGCACCATCTTAACCCAATCTCAGCAAAGGCTCTCTCTTTAGCAACTGAGTCCTTTGGCCCTAAGTTCCTATGCCGATTTTCTTATGGGCACTGGCATTTAGAAATCTCCTGTGACTGGGGAGAAGGAAAGATACATTCCCATGGAACTGATTTTATAATTATAGCCATAGAATATTAGAACTGGGAGTGCCCCTAAGAACAGAGGATCACAGGATGCTAGAGATTGATCTGGAAGAGACCTTAGAGGTCATCTAACTCTACTAGTCTCTTCAATTCCACCAACACTTACTACTGAATGGCTAGTGCTGTAGGGTCAAGAAAAAAAGGAACTAGCCCTTGACCTCAGGAAGGTTATGTTCTATAGGATGAAAGCAAAGGTTATACAAAAAACTAAATAGAAAATATACACAAATTAGGAGTTCACTGAAAAGTATCCAGAAAGGCTTTCAGTATTTTTTTTAAATTTCATTTATTTAATTAATTAATTTAGAATATTTTTCCACAGTTATATGATTCATACTCTTTCCCCTCCCTCAACCCTCCCCCAACCCATAGCCAATGAGCAATTCAACTGGGTTTTACATGCATCATTGATCAAGACCTATTTCCATATTATTAATATTTGCAGCAGAGTGATCATTTAGAGTATACATCCCCAATCATATCCCCATCAAACCATGTGATCAACAAAATGTTTTCTTCTATGTTTCTACTCCCATTGTTCTCTCTCTGGATGTGGATAGCATTCTTTCTCATAAGTCCCTCAGACTTGTCCTGTATCATTGCATTGCTGTTAGTAGAGAAGTCCATTACATTTGATTGTGCCATAGATTATCAGTCTCTGCGTACAACATTCTCCTGGTTTTGCTCCTTTTGTTCTGTGTCAATTCCTGATGGTCTTTCCAATTCACAATGAATTTCTACAGTTCATTGTTCCTTCCAACAAAATAGTATTCCATCACCAACAGATACCATAATTTATTCAGCCATTCCCCAATCAATGGACACCCCCTCATTTTCCAATTTTTTTGCCACCACAAAGAGCAAAGCTATAAATATTTTTCTACAATTTTTTCCTTATTATCTCTTTGGGGTACAAACCCAGCAGTGGAATGGCTGAATCAAAGGGAAGGCAGTCATTTACAGCCTTTGGGCATAATTCCAAATTGCCTTCCAGAATGGTTGGATCAATTCATAACTCCACCAAGAATGCATTAATGTCCCAATTTTGCCAAATCTCCTCCACCATTTATTACTCTCACCTGCTGTCATGTTAGCCAATCTGCTAAGTGTAAGGTAGTACCTCAGAGTTGTTTTGATTTGTATTTCTCTAATTATTAGAGATTTAGGACACTTTCTCATGTCCTTATTGATAATTTTGATTTCTTTATCTGAAAATTGCCTATTCATGTCCCTTGCCTATTCATCATTTGGGGAATGGCTTGATTTTTTTTATGCAATTGATTTAGTTCCTTGTATATTCGAGTAATTAGACTTCTGTCAGAGTTTTTAGTTAAAAAGATCTTTTCCCACTTTGTTGTTTCCTTTCTGATTTTGGTTGCATTGTTTCCTTTTGATTTGTTTACTAGTCTAGAAAGTCCAGCTCATATTCCACCCAGTGATAGACACTATACAATCTAGCTGCCTCTACTGGAATAGATTGTCAACATCTTAACCATCCAAGTAGATAGTTCCTTGAGTTGACAAAGTGCTTTTCACTGGATAACCTAGGAATTTCCATGATGGTGACTGCCTAAATTCCTTACTTTGATGTGGATGAGGAGCTGGACCTATAATGCCTGTGATTTCATCAAGGTAGGGAGCTCTCAGTGGAATTAAGTCCTCTACCCATGCAGATTGGCACCTCCTGGACAAACTCCTAGCCTTCAAGAATCACCTGTGTAAGGATGGGGGATGGGACAAAAAGAGCCAGAAAAAGGCCATTGGTGACAGTTACTGACAGTTGGGATCAGAGAGGGAATTCTGGGGAATTCTCCGGAGGAAGAAGGGAGGAGAACTTCTAAAGGAGGACTGAGAGAGGGAGGAGGATAACATCTCAGCTCGGACCCAGTCCTGAGGGCTTCCTAAGGATCTTTCTTTGGACATTGACACCCTGAACCTGGTCAAAGGCATCTCATCGCTTGTCACCCATCAAGACTTCAACCAACGAATAAGCTAAGCTTTGGGACTCCATTTTGGGAGCAATCTCTTGGGCTCCTTCTCCCATTACCTACCTTGCTGAGAGACCCTTTCTGGTCTAACTTACAATTATAGAAAAGGATAGAAATAGAAAATAGAAATAGAAACTGAAGGAGAAGAGGCAAGGGGAGATGCTTAGGAGTGGGAACCCCAAAGATTCCCACCCAAGTGACTATCCCATAGAAATAGAGAAGAGGGCACCCCAAAATCCCTCTGCCCTTCACCCCTTCCCCCAATCCCTGAATTGTGAATAATAAATGCCGTTCATTAGTCAGATAGCATTCCAGAGAGCCTGAGAGACAATGAGGGGGAGGGGAATCACAGCTTGGTCTGGCTGCCTCCATCTTGGAGCCAGACCACCTGCTGTGAAGTTGATTGACCTCAGGGGAGGCTTACGTGAACCCCGCCTTAATTCAGAATCGGATTGGTGTCCCCCATACCTCATCTTATAGAGAAACCTTGCCCCCAACTCCTGTGGGGTGGCACAACCATCCAGGTCACCCAGTTTGGGGGTGATACCCCTTCAAAGTCACTCACTGCATAATCAGCCCAAGGGGAGAGCTAGAAGAGAGTCTCACCTTGTAGACTCTCTCTATCTCTCCTCCATAAACTTCCCTAACATTGGTCACTGGCTCTCATTATTCTTATAAGACCAATGATTCTCAGATTGTTTCTCCTAGATCTATTCTACATGTCCATCGTCTTCTCAAAGAGATATTTCATGTTTCCTTCTATTTTGTCATTCTTTTGAATTCGCTTCATTAATTCTTGCTGTCATGGGAGATTATTAGCTTCTACTTGCCCAGTTCTAGTCTTTAAAGACTGTTTTTCAGCTATGATCTTTTGATTTTCCTTTTTGGTGTGGTCTATCCTGCTTTTTATGGCTTCCAGCAGGTTAATTCTGGTTTCCAATTTGCTTATCATTTCATGTGATTTCTGGGTTTCTTTTTCCAAGTGGGAGATTCTGTCTTTTAAACTGATATTTTCTTTTTGAATTACTTCCATTTATTTTTTTTACTTTTCATGCCAAGTTTCTTCTATCTTTTTTACTTGGTTCTTTAATTCTGTAAGGTATGAAAATAGGATATACTGTATATCCTTCATATTCTCTGTTGTTGTTGTTGTTGTTGTTGTTGTTGTTTGTAAAATGATAACTGGTTGATAGTTGAGTTTGAGCTGTTTATAAGCTGAGGCTTTATGTAACTGGTTTGGGGCCTGCACAAGGATAACTAAGTGAATGACTTGGAGATAGCTTAAAAAACAAAAACCTGCGGGGGGAAATCAGGGGGTGAAGGGGAAAGTAAGAGTATGAATCATGTAACCATGTTAACTTTTCTAAAAAATAAATATTATTAAATGTTAAAAAAAACTCTCTATTTAATAGGGTTTAAAAGGTTTAAGGATAGGTAATAAAGGTTAAGAATAGGATTGATTCCCTAAATCTAACAGGGTTCTAAGCTTATCCCAATTCCCCTTTGATTCACAAGAATTTGCTCCATGCTTGGATTTCTCCAAAGCCCAACTTACAACTCCTTATCATTATTCCAAATCCCCGGGTCTATGCTAAATGCTCTATACTAGTTATAATACTTTTATCTATCTTAAGTAACTTTCTCCTTTGATTCTTTCAGCTCACTTCTCCAACTTCAGTTTTTTTTGGACCTGGTCAGGTTTCTGAGCCTAACAGGCCTCAAAAGCCAGCTTCACTCTGGAACTACACAGTTGATAAATAGTCTCTCTTTCTTTCTTCTCTTCTGTTCTTCTTCACCAATTTAACTCCCAAACTCCAACCAACCTCTCCAAGCAAAGGTTAACTTCCAGAAAACCCATCAACTTCAAGCTTTCCAGAATTCTCAGAACCCCTCACCAGGAATTCTGCTTCAAGAGTCCAACTAGGTCTCCAAGTTACTCAGATAGTATCTTCACTCTGTCATTAACCACTAAACCCCAAAAATCTACTTTAATCTAATAATTCTTTTTTTGTGTTCCGCAAGAGCTTGTGATCAATTTCCCTTTTTGGGGGTGGGACGGAAAGGTTAGATGTCTTTGCTTTTTTGTTGGTCTCTGCCATCTTTTCTGTACTCTGCTGTTTTTCTCCATAGAAATTATACAATGTCAGAGGCTTTTTAAAAAAATTTTTTGATTAATTGTAGATTGTAGTTCTTGGGTGTTGGTGGCCATTGCTGTGTTAGTTTTTAATTCCATACCTAGCCATAAGCCTGAGTAAGGAGGGCAGGCAGCTCTCTATGTATTGAGCTACAAAATGGTTTTTACCCTGAGGCTATTTTTCCAGTCTCCTGGACATTTGCTGTGGGCAGCCCCCCTCTCTGGCCTATCTCTGTGCCCAAGCTCTGCATCATTCCTCAGCTTCCTCAGGTCCCAAGTCTCACTGCCCTTAGGGGTAAGTCTGTGGTTCCTCAGTCTACAAAAAACCTAGAGATTGCCCCATCTTCACTTTGACTCTGGCCTGTAAGTGGTGGGGGGGATGGGTGATCAGCTCACATTTTGGTAGGTGTAATTTTATCCCCTTACTTATAGTGTGAAAATGCTCAAACCCTACCTACCTTCAAGGTTGTGTCCTTCATTTGTCTGATTTTGATTTTTGTCCTTTTGAGATGCTTTATATTGGTTGATTGTGAGGAGGAGACATCTCTTGCTTCTACTCTGTGGCCATCTTAGCCCAGAAGTCTCAGGTTTTCAGTATTAGGTAGCTATTAAAACATAAATTGACTCAATGACCCATTGCATTCCCAACCCTGTGGTCAATCAGTGTTGGGGGGGGGGGTAGGTCAGAAGGCATCACTCAATCTGTCACATAGTCAAGTTACATGTTTCCCCTATATGGGAATTATCATGTACCAAACCCTTCCTGTTCAAAGTGTCATCCACTTGGGGAGGAACTGAGCTGTGAGGGTTCAACCTCTTTTGCTGATCTGAACCTACCAAAACTATCTTTATCTCATAAAAGTTGTATTATAAAAAGTTGGCCTATCCTGAAAAGCTTGCTGATTTCCAGCAATCAACTTCTCAACGAGTTCTTAAATTGATATATTTTTAATAAACTCATTTTAATTTTCCTTGTCCTGAGTTTGGCCTTGTTAATTATGGTAAATGCCCAAAAGGAAAGAATTTTTTTCTTTCAACATGACCCTTGAGAGATGTTTTGATGAGAGCAACCAATTTCAAGGGACAGAGAGGAGGGAGAGAGAGCAATGCAGGGATAGAGTTCTGCCTCTGCAAAGGTGCAGAGCCAGAAGATAACATGTGGTGTGTGAGAAATAATTAGTAGAATAGTTTGGCCTAAACACAGAACACATAAGGGAGAAACATGAAACCAGTCTGGAAAGATATTCTGGAGCTAGATTACAAAGAACTTCAAATGACAGAAAGTAGAATTTCTGTTTTGTTCTCCAGGCCAACAAGAATAAGTAGTGCTTCTTGAAGAGAGGTGAAATATAATCAAATATTTGTTTTAAGATAATCAATTTTCAACTAAGAAAACTAAGGTGCAGAAATATTAAATGGCTACCTGCCAAAGGGAACCCAATGTCAGAGGCTGGATTTGAATCCAGATCCTCTGACTGACACCCCCCCACACCAGCTTAATTTCCATTACACCTAGATGCTTTTCATAGAACATTCAAACTGGTAAGAACACTAGGGGGAAAAAAGAATGTCAGGAATGGGAGAGACAGGAGAACATTTTAGGAACAATAAACTGGATAGTATGAAGAGGAGAGAAATCCTCTAGGGAAAGACCCTGAGATCATGATAAAGAGAACTTATTAGGAGGCCAAGGGATGCTTAATTTGGAAATGAGGCAATTTAGGAGGAGACCTAATAGCACTCTACAAAGATTTGAAAAACTGTCATTTGAAAAAGAAATTGAGATTGTTTTGCTTTGCCCCACAGGGCAGAATGAAGAGAAATAAGGGAGGAGAAGGGAAAAGAACTCAAGGAGGCAGATCTTGATTCAATCTAAAGAAAAAAATTCACAGCAATTAAAGTTTTAAAATAGTTAAAATGGAATGAACTTCCTTGCAAAGTAGTGAGTTCCCCCTTCAAGTTTTGCTTTTACAATCACTTGTTGAGTATATGTCTGGCATATAGTAAGCATTTAATAAACTTGTTGAATGATTTATTGGTTTGTATTAGTGTAAGCCTTTTGAAGGCAGAGACTTTTTGCTTTTGCTTTTTTTCTTCCCATTGTGCTGGCATATTGCCCAATACATAGTAAGTAATAGATGTTTGTTGGTTGATTGATTGATCACTGTTGTAGTAGAGATTATTTTGCAATTATGGTTTAGTCTATAGAGCAGGAGTCTGAGAGCCATAAATGCCACATTTTTTAAAATGTAATTTCATGAGAGCCGTACAGTGCTCACAGTGTGAGCTCCTGTAACAGTGCACACTCCTGTAACAGTGCGAGCTCCTGTAACAGCGCCCGAAAAAAAATTGACTTTATGGCTCCTGCAGAAAGAGCCATATCTGGACCTCAAAAAAGCCAGATATGGCTCGAGAGCCATATGTTGCTGACCCCTGCTATAGAGCCTCTAAGGTTCCTTTGAGTTCTGAGATTCTGTGATCCTCTGAGAATATCAAGAGTTTAAAGATGCCTTAGAACACAGAATACAACACCTAGGAGGGATCTTAGAAATCTTCATCCAACACCTCTTCATTTTACTTAGGGAAAAACTGAGTCTGGGAAACAAGAATTCACTTTCCTAAGCTTACATGCAGACTTAAAGGCAAAGCCAGTACAAAAAGGCAAATTTCCTGATTCCTAGTTTTTATCTTCTCCTATACCATGTTCTGCCTCATACTTTAACAAAGGATGAGTCATTTTGAGTAATCAGGATTAACATCATTGAATATAATGAATTATTTAGCAATGAGAAGAAATATAGAGGGGGGAGGAATTAACAAAAGCAAAGCCAAAGAACAATTGGGGATTTTTATTTAAATAAAATCATCAGATTCTTGCTTTTCCTGGGTTATGATCCTAGTTATAACTTTCCACATGAGAGAGCCTTGCTTTATGGATCATTTTTTCCACATCTGTAAATAAGGAGATTTTTACTATATTATCACTGAGATGCCTTCAAGCTCTGACTTTTTATAAATTATCTATATGAATGTTTTCTTCTTCTTCTCCCAAGATATTTGTCCCTTTGTAAGTTCCTTGAGGGTAGAAACAGTCTTGTGAATCCAGTTATGGTTTTCCACTCCTACCTCTCTAATCAAATCTGTCTCCCTATCATCTGTAAATTCATGAGTTCTCCCATCCAAGTACTAACCAGGCCTGATCCTGCTTAGCTTCTGAAATCAGACAAGATTGGGCACGTTCAGGGTAAGTCTTGATTGATCACACATGTTAAAAGCAGTGGAAATGCGCGTTGGATATTGGGAGGGGGGTGAACGGGGTGAAGGGGAAAGTAAAAACAAGAATCATGTAACCATGGAAAATGTTTCTAAAAAAATAAAATATTAAAAAATAAAATAAAAAAATAAAAACATTCATGTCCATCCATAAAAAATAATAATAAATAAATTCACAAGTTCTTTAAGTTGGAAGAGACCTTAATTGGACCATCTAGTCCAATGTACTCTTCACACCCAGGTTCAATTCTAGAAACATATCTTTATTCATCCCTTGTCTGGAATGTTTATCCTAGTCCTTATATCCTCACCAAATTCTACCCATCCTTCAAGATTCAGCTCAATTTCCACCTCCTAAAGGAAAACATCTGATAGAGCCCCTTTTGGGGGTCAGAGCAGGAACCTAGAGTTCCTCGAGTAAGGGTGAGGGAAAAGAAGAGAGATAAGACAAAGTTTGGGGTTGGAAGGGCTCAGTTGCTGATGACAACTGACTGACAGTTTATTGAATGAATATACAAGTTTATAAAGACAAAAACCACAAGGAAATTTTTCCATGGAAATTCAAGCAACTTTCTCATAACAAAGATAACCTTGAAAGAGAAAGCCTTGAGGAACTGAAGGTGGGGGTAACTGGGGACATAACAGGAACTGAGAAAGGGGAGAAGCAGGCGCTCATAAAACATGTTTTTCTGTCTGGGAAAAAAGACCTGGGAAAAGGAGCCTGGCAAAGAAATGTGGAAACTGAGGGAATCAACTATTTTGCTGGTGGGAGATGTAGAAGCTGAGGAATCTCAGGCCTTAGTCAGACCCTGGAATTCACATAACATCAAGGGTCAACAGACCTTTGCCTTTTCAGACCCTGAGACCTCAGTCCCTAACAAACATCTGTGATCACTTCTGCTCACATTGATTTCTTCCTCTTCTAGGAATTCCATGGGCATTTTTCTCTAGCCTTCATGTGGCCTTCAGGAGAAGCTTCCTGGAATCATAATCCTCTGTTTGTCTGACATATCCTCTATGATTCTTTGTTTTTTGAGGTTCAGATTTTTGTCTTGTATTTGTTTATCTCTACCATGATGCGCATAGTAGGATCCTGATAGGTATCTATTGATTAAAGTTTAGTCTTCCTTATGAAGTAGTAAGTATATGTTGCTGTATTATATTGCTTGTATTACCTTTTTTGGTTTTTTTTGTTGTTGTTGTTCAGTTGTTCAGTCATGTCCAGCTCTGCATGGCAAAGATACTCTTTCTTGATGATGATATCTTGAGTGATTTACCATTTCCTTCTCCAGGGTGCTCCCATTTTACAGAAGAATTAAGACAAATAGAAGTTAAATGACTTGCCCAGGATCCCAGAGGTAGTAAATGTCTGAATTTGAACTCATATCTTCCTAACAACAAGCCCAGAACCTGCCAATGGCACCACACTTGGGTTGTCTTAAGTAGTTACTTAACCATTGTATGTTGTAGATCTTCTCATCCCTGTCCAATGGATCATGGTTTGATGGTAGGAACATCTGCCATTCTCTCACTATTAAGATATTGATTGGCTTCATTTGCAGTCTGTAAACCACCCAAAAGTAGGAATCCAAGATGTAAAGTGAACTTGAATCTCTCAGGGACTCACTTTCCTCATCTGTAAAATATAGTAGCTGAGCTATATTTCCTCTCAGACCCTTTCCAGCTATAAATCCTATGCTCCTATGAGTCTGTGAAACCATGTCCCATTATGATCAATTGAAGGAACTAGGGAATTTCTATCCTTAAGAGAAGACCAAGGAGGACATGGTCATTGTCTTCAAGTATCCAAAGACATACTACAAGGCAGAGAGAACATAATTGTTCTGTTTGGATACGGAGAGCAGTTAGGAACAATCAAAAGAAATTACAGACACATTGATTTAGGTTTGATAGATGTAAGGAATAAAAAACACATAACAATTAGAACTTCCCCCAAATAAAATGGACTGACTCAAGATAGTTTTCCATAACTGAAAGTTTTAAGCAGGGGCTGGAAGGCAACTTGTTGATACATACTGTATAGTATTCCTATTCACAAACAAGTTGGAGTGGATGACTTCTGAGATCCCTGCCAACTCTGAGATTTGATGACTCAGTGAACTTCATAACCAGAAGAGCCATCCAAAGATGGAATGGACCAAGGGTAATAAGTTATTTATTCATCAATATAAGTCTCCAAGAAGAGGCTAGATTTCAGGATAACATAGATCCTACTTTGCATGAAGAATGGATTAGAAGCTCTTTGAGGTAAAAGAATAAACTTTTTTGAGTCTGTGAGACATAAACAAAGCAGGTATCTAATGATCTAGTGGTTTGACTTTATGACAACGAAACATATGTTTGTCTGTTTCTAAGTTATAACTTCCAACTAGATGACAATGGATACTTTCAGGCTAGCTGCCCATCTGGTCTTCAGTGTGAAGGAGAAATTATATATGATGACAAAATACTCTGGTGACCAAAGATCTGGCACTATTTCAAATGGGGAAGTTAGGGATTCAAAAACCCATCAAGTCCCACCTTCTCTGGCCCAGGTTCAAGTGCTAGTTCTGCCTTTTGCCAGCTGTGTGATATTAGGCAATTTACTTCCCTTCTCTGAACCTCAATATCCTCATCTATGAAATGGGGATAATAACACTGACTTCACAGAATTGTTGTGTGGCTCAAATGAGACAAAATCACTTTATAAGCTGTAAAGATCTATATAGACATACATTATTATTGCCAATTCTCCCCCAGGGAATGCTTCTGGTGAGGGGTGATTTTTTTTAGAGTAGAGTAGAAAATTAGCTCCTTCTGAATAGGACAATCTAGTCACATGAGTTTTGTGCTGTCAGCACAGAAAAGAAATAAACAGCTTTTTCACTGTTCCTTGTGAGCAGCTTAGAAGGAGCTGAAAAGGCAAAAGCAAGACTGAGGATACTGTACACTTTGAGGGCTTTATCAGGAACTTGCCTTTGTACAGAGGAATTCAATGATTTTAGCATCAGGATGAGACAGAAGCAAATCATAGAAACGATTTCTTAAACTGAAGTACTCATAATGAACAGCTATCAGGACTCTCATTGGTACTTTAATAACACAGAACCCAAAAGCTGAGCACAATCTGGAGAAAGAGCTTTTGATGCCAAGTTTGCCCAAAGGCCTAGGACAACGTATTAGCCAGAGAGGTTTTTGATCCCAAGTTGGGATTCAAAGTGAAGTAAAAAATCTTATTCCAATTAGTCTAGGGGTATGATCTAAGGACAGAATTATCAGAACAGTTTCCCCTCCATGTGTTATTTTCCAGCCAACCCAGACTGTTTTCCAACCCTTGCAGAGATCTCATGTTTTTCCACCACCATGCCTTAGTTCATCCCACTTTCAAAGCCTGAAATCACCTCTTTCCCACTTCTACTTGAAATGCTGCACATTCTTCAAAACTCAGATCAAATTTTATAAACTTTTAGAAGTCCTTCCAGATACCTGAAGTCAGCCATCATCTTTCCTTCCTCCAATTTCACCTGTTACATGTTTTTCACATATTTACTCTATATAACACTTGTATATTTTATAGGCATGAATGCATATTTTTTGTTTTCTATCTCCCACTGCTAAATGCAATAGAAACTTTATTTTAATTGGCTTTTTCATTCCCCGGTTCTGAAGAGAATACACTGCATATAGTAGGTATGCACAAAAGTGGTCTGTGAGTACATGGTAAAGAAGGAATAAAATCATACCCATTTCTTTTAAAGTTTGTTTTATAAGATGACCTACATTATTTCTTGATGTTCTGCTTAATTATTTTGATAAATATTTTATTAATCTTATTTTTTATTTTAAAAACAGCAGTAGACAATTCATGCTAGTGATTTCAATCTCAGGCTAAATATATACCACTTACAAGTCAGAACCTGATCAAAGAAACCTATCATCATCAACTGTAAACATATCTACATTTTAGAGCTGTATTTTTAGTAGCGAGTTAGCCCTAATTTGGTTTCAAAATTGGGCAATGGATATAAATAGAACATGATAGGATACATGCTTTTGGTATGACTCCTCTTCCTAATTGTGTCCCCATTTGTGTCAAGAAGATTCCCATACAATCAAGATTTGACATGAAATGGTCAAAGCCATCTAGTCCAATGTACTCAATTTTCAAAATTTAAAAAGTCGGGACTTAGAAAGATACAGTGACTTACCCGAGTTAGAAAGTGCTGGAGACAGGATCGGAACCCAGGACTCAATTCCATGCCCAGTCTTCTTTCTGGTATACTGCTATAGAAGTGGAAAACCTGGTCCTTGTTGTTGAGAAGCTCAGAATCTAGAGAGAAAGACAAGGCTCACATAACAGACAACCACAGAAGGAAAGGAAGCAGGAAGGAACCAAGTGCTACATTATTCATTTTTGCCTACAAGTGCCAAAAGAGAGGATGAAGCAACATAGGCTTAGTAGACAAGACTGAGTTCATAGACCAAGTAAGCTTGAAGGATGCATAGAATTTGGATAAATCAAAGAGGGTAGGAATGAGAAGATGAGAAATTTAGGCAAAATAGCTTTCCAAAAAGACTTCCTCCATTACTGGAGATGCCAAGCAAAGACTGGATGATCAGTTGTTGGATATATTATAAAATGGAATCATGTTCAGGAATAGGTTGGAATAGATGAACTCTGAGACCAACTTGACAATTCTGTCAATATTGGGATTTCATTTACCTGCCATCTCAATGTAAGAGACTGGACTAATAGGCATCTACCAAAGATAAGAAAAAAAATCTCATATTGATGAGTTGCTGGCACCCAGCCTAATATTTGTATTCCTTTCCTATTTTCAGAGCAGTCTATGCCCAGGTTGATCAGCTTTTCAGAGGACCTGTGTCTAGAGGGAGAAAACCTAAAGCCATCACAGTTGGGAAATGGATTACAGGATTAAAGATTTGGAACTAACCAGAGGGGACCAAGACAACATCTACTCTAATTCCCTTAAAGAAAGGGGACTGCCATCTCAAATAGGACAAATGGTTCATCCAAAGACATATGGACAGTAAGTCAAATCCTGGATTTTTAATTTCAGATCCAGTGCTATCTTCATTCCCATGAACTGGATGAATTCTGAAAGCAGGAGATTGGATGCCTCAGGTAGAAATAAATATACAATGTGGGCATGCACTCACTCGGGCAATATATGGATTAGGGTGAAATGGATAGAGGTCCCCAAGGCTCTGTGGCAAAAATAAAAAGGTCAATTGATAATTGAATCTCAGGAAAGTTTCTCCAAAGTGAGAGATAGATAGATGTCTTGGCATAATGTAACGGTTAGAGAGATAGATAGATAGATAGATAGATACATACATACATACATACATACATAGATAAATACAAAAATATATAAATACATACAGGGATCAATAGATAGAAAATAGATGATAGGGCATTTATTAACCATTTGTAATGAGTCACATACTCTTAGTGCTAAGAATACAAATACTAGCAAAGAAAACAGCCCCTGCTCTCATTGTTTTTGTTGTTGCTACTCAGTAGCATCTGATTCTTTGTGACAATATTTGAGATTTTCTTGGTGAATATACTGGAATGGTTTGCCATTTACTCCTCCACCTTATTTTACAAATTAGGAAACTGAGGCAAACAGAGTGAAATGATTCACCCAGGATCTCACAGCAAGTAAGTGTCTGAGGCTAAATTTAAATTCAGGAAAATTTGTTTTCTTGGTGCCAGGCCTGGTACTCTAACCACTGAACCATCTAGCTGCCCCATTGAAGAACTCACAATCTAATAAAGGAAAATAATACCTATAGGGAAGCTAGAAAAGAGAAGGAGAGAAGATGGGGATTACTAAGGGGGAAAGCTGCAGGTAAAAATAAACCTAATATAATGGCAGTCTGAGCTAGTGACTCCAGTCTTGAGAGGAGGCCTCAAAGCAGAAGTATCTCCAGGATAGGAAGGCTGCTTGTATAAGAGGCAGAAAAGTCCAGAGAGTAATTCTAGCCAGGAGAGTGAAGGTTACCTATAAAGTAACCAGGAATAATGAATCCTAGCTCCAGTCTAGTCTATAAGTGATTATGAAAAATTTATTTGACTTCTCTAAGACCCAGCTTCTTCATCTTTTGAGTGGGGGTGATGACATTTGTATTATCTCACATACTACCTTTGAAGGCTATAGGAGCCATTAATGATTAGGCTAATTTCCTGGGTTCAGATCTGGCCTCAGATTCTTCCTAGCTGTGTGATCCTGAGTTAGTCACTTAACCTCAGTTGCCTAGTCCTTCCTGATCTTCTGCCTTGGAACCAATACACAGAATTGATTCTAAGACAGAAGATATAGGGTTTTAAAAAATAGTAAGGCTGGCCCTTAGTAGCCAGGTATACCATTCATACCTGGACCCATACATGACTGCTTTCCATATCGTAGGACCTGCCAGAGCTTGTTTGTACTAGGCAGGGATATCAAGGTTACCACTATTCTAGGAAAGGTGTCATAGGAAAATGGCATTGAAAAAAAAGTATCTGATAACTTAGAAAATCCTTTAATGTTTACAAAGAACTTCCAGACTCATTAGCCCATTTGGCCTACACCATAGTCTTTTAGAAGTTGATGGAACAGGGATTATTATTCCCATTTTATAAATGAAAAATATTGAGGATATAGATGAAGCTACTTGCTCAGGGTCTCAGGCTAGAAAGAAGCTATGGCAGGACCCAACCCAAGAGCTCCTGATTTCACATCTATGGCCTTTTCCAACACCTCCATCGCCTCTCTGGGGTATGCAACAAGGTAGACTGAGGCTAGATGAGATATGCATAGTGAGGAGTTGGACTTGATTCTGGAGACAACTGTGGAATCTTTTCCTTTCCTAGGCAGAATACTGCTTCTCTGGGGCTTCTGCTGAGCTTGTTATAATGAACTCTTGGCCACAACCCCAAACTTGCCAGCTGTAGCACTACACTCAAGACCCCAAGAGCTCAGGGCTGAACTGGCAGCCTGCAATATGGGCTGCCAGGTTGGAAAATGGGTCCTGGGTTTTGAGAACCCAAGGAGAGATTCCCGAGCCTCTGGCAGTTTCTGGCATGACTGAACCTCCCCAACACCCTGTGGAACCCATCTGTTGAGCTTTCGTCCTGCCACCTCTGAGTTGGCAATCCTGGCACCCTGCCTCTGGGAATTAGTAGAAGATTCCTCACTCATTTGCCTGATGCTTGCCCTCTCTGATCCCTTGGCATGTGGAAGACTAGACCATGAACATTCATTCATAGAATCCTAGGAATTAAAGGAGGTCCTAGAGAGGGAAATATGTCTTGATGTAAAGAAAAACTTCCTAACATTTGGAACAAGCTAAAAGTGTGATGGTGTTGGAATGTGGTGACAGAGCAAAAAGTAGTCAGGGGAACCACTCTGAGTAGAAGGAGTGGCCTAACATGCCACACACACACATGCAAACACACACACATACACGCACCCTTTCTAATTAGAGGAAGAAGAATGGGCACTGAAAGAAAAACCATTCTTCTGTTTGCCACAGTGGCAAGAAGTCAAGGGAAAAAATATTTATTTACATAACTCCTATAACCTGCCAGGCATGGCCATGGGAAGTAGATACTATTATTATCCCCAGTTTATACCTGAAGAAACTGAGGCAAACAAAGGTCAAGTAACTTACTGAGGGTCACACGGCTAGTGAATACATCAGGCTAGTTTTGAACTCAAGCCTTCTTGACTCCAGGCCTAGCACTCTATCCACTGTTCCATCCAGCTACCTCAAGGAGCTTGGAGACAGGAAGGAACTCATGAGGGCAATGATCTAGGGCAAAATCTTGCTTGCCCTTTGCTAGATGTGATAATGATTAGTAAGCTGTTTTATAACCTAAATGAAATTGTAGGTACCATCTTGTGTCATCTTCTCATTTCATAGATGAGGAAGATAAGGCCCTAAGTGACTAAAAAGCTTGTCTAAGATCATGTAGCTCATAAGCCAAGCTGGGATTCCAACCAAAGTCCTCTGGCAAATAATAACAGCAACAATGACAACAATAACAACAATAATAGTTGTTGTTACACAGCATAAATGAAGCCAAGTGTCTAAAGCAGACCATGAACTTGGGTGTTTTTCATTACAAAGCCAGTATCCCATCCACCATGCTACCTACCTACCTCCTAGCTTCTCACTACACCAAAACTGACCTGACAACTTATCCTGTAGCTCCCTGGCAATACACCACAATGCAACTCCCATAGTCAGGATCATGGCATAGGCTCTCTCCATCCCAACAAAAATCTCCCTTCAATTTGATTTCCCAGTGATGAGTTCAACTGGCTCAAGCCCTTAGAGCTGATGCCAAATTCTAAAGAGAAACAACAAATGACAGCAATTACCAGCCCTCAGCACCAGGAAACCTTGTAGCATGCCAACAGGGAGGTCCATTTGGTTAATAATGTTGGACAAGGTACAGAATCATAGAACCACTGGATTTTAGAGTTGGAAGGAACCTAAAGAATTCCTCTAATGGCAAGAAACCAGGCACATAGTGTGATCTGAATGGTCCTCCTTGCCTTTAAATCTCCTTCTCCTCATCTCTAACTTTTCTTCTCCCCTCAGGCCTAAGATTTGGGGGAGGGAAGAAAAAGGAAATGTTTTTTTGGTGGTACACTAGTATGTGTTGGTTTGTCATTGTCCTTCATTCTCTACAAGGGCCAAAATTATATCACTATTTCAGGGTCACTGTATAGTGTATCCAAATGTAGCTGATCAGACCATTATGAGTTTGGAAGGTTCTACCACCAGTCAAGCACAAAGAACCCATAGAAACATTTGGAGTAGCTATGTCTCTAAATCTGGGCATCTCATATTTTTTGAGTTATGAATGGTGTCGAGAATAGAATATAGAACTTGGAGTGAAGAAGATTAGGATTCAGATTCTGATCTATGATCATAACCAAGTCACTTAACATCTCTGGACTTTGTTTTACTTGTTTATGAAATGGGCCTAATAATACTTGTTTTTATCTATCTAACATGACATTTGTGACCCTCAAATGAGATAATAATGTGCAAAACACTTGGAGTTTGAACAGACTCTAAGGTTTTTCCAGTCTCTCTGATACCTGAACAAAAATAATTCCAACCCACCTGAGAAATATTCAAGTTGCTTTCACTTGATTCCTTTAGTCAGAAGGGTTCCGCTCCCCACCACCACCACCAGCAGCACCAAGGCAGCCTGTTACACTTTTGGACAACTTGAATTGTTAGGAAGTGTTTTCTCATATCATTCTGAAATCTGCCTCTCTCCAGCTTCTAGGTCTGCCCTCTGGGGCCAAGCAGAAGCAACATAATCTGTCTTCCAAGGGGAAGTCTTTCAAATAATTCAAGACAGCTAGCATGTCCCTTCCAGCTCTGATTTTTAAAAGAACTACATGAATACCAGTTATTTTTATCATAATCTGCCTAGTCTTTAAAATCCAACTCAAGCGTTTCCTCCCCCAGAAAGCCTTCCCTGCTCCTGTGGATGATAATGACCTTTCTTTCAGACTTCAGGTGGTACTTTGCTCCTCTGTGTTACACTTCTCATCTAAATTCATGCATTATCATTATCTACATTGCAGTCTTGTGCAATGGAAAAAGATCAGGGTCTTGGTTAGAAGTAGCTAGGTGGCAAAATAGAGTTCTGGACTTGGAGTTAGAAAGCCCTCAGTTGAAAACTGACCTCAGATGCTGTCTGCCTCAGTTTCCTCAATTTTAAAATGTTTATAGCAATAGCAAATACCTCCTAGACTGCTGTGAGGATCAATGAAATAAGGTTTGTTAAGCATTCAACAAGAAGTAGCTGCTTAATAAATGCTAGTTTCCTTCTTTCCTTGGTTGGAGTCAGAAAAAACCTATTTTCCTATCTAAAGTCTGGCCTTTAAAGTATGGCCTTTAGAAATTAATTTAATCTCTCTGAATGTCACTTTTTCCCCTCTTAAAATGGAGATGCCAATATCTATACCCCATTCCACACAGGATCAATAGAAGGAAAGCCCTTTTATATGTGGTAACATGCTATGGAAGGGAAGATGAGTTGAAAATTGTCATTCCTTGATACCAGACTATGAACTCCTTGAAGACAGGGACTGTCCCTCATACAAATGTATTTCTCTAAGAGCCACAGGCAGTGCTCTGACATTTAACAAATGTCTGGTGATGTTATTTATTTTAATGTTATCCACTTATTCTGTGATTTTGCCCTGGGACAAGGGAGGTCAAAGGCTGCAGTCAGGCAAGCAGTGATAGTTAATGAGATAGTTAATAATCACAGAGGAATGGAAGACTGCAATATAGAGACCCTGCCTATGGCCAGTAGACTTCTCCGACTGGCCAGGGGTGTGGTAGGGAATTTTAAACCTACCAAGGGGCAACAATTAGAGAAATTAAAGGAACCAAGGCCAATCCAAGTCCATAATGGGGAATAACTGTCCTTCTCAGGCCAGACACCAGAAAGGGAGATGACCCAGATAAGGTGGGCCAGGACGAGATTACATTAGTGATTTTTTTCCTCCTTTAAAGTCCCTTCCCAAATGGGGCAAATACACCGATGTGATTTAGCTACAAAATCCTTCATTTCATTTAAACAATATGCAGTGAGTTCCTGTAATTGTCCCATGATGACACAGATCTAGTTTTCCAGTCATCTTGTACTTCTCTTAACAAAGGGATTGTATTTCATAAAGATAAAATGTTCCAAAAATCTTAAATCAATTTTAAGCTATTTAAGCTATTTTAATGTCAGAAATTTCATTACCAAAGACAAAAATAATATAGGAGGAACAGGGATGTACTTAGGGACTTTATTAAGTGAGCTTAATAAATTAGTAATAACAATTCTCATTTTCATAACACTGTAAGATTTACAAAGAACTTTTCTTAAACAACCCTATGAGAAGGATAATGCTAGTAGTATTCTCCCCATTTTATAAATGAAGAAACTGAGGAGCAGAGCAGCAGCCACTCCTTTACATGGTCCCATTTTCCAACCATATTCATGACATCCCAGATTGGAAAATTGGGCTTAACCCCTTGTTGCCTCTAAGTTCTGTTAGGTGAGGTTTTGCCTTATCTCTCCTCAAGTTAGTCCTCCAAGGCACTTTTTTTTAAACCCTTACCTTCAGTCTTATAATCAATACTGTGTGTTGGTTCCAAGGCAGAAGAGTAGTAAGTAAGGGCTAGGCAATGGAGGGTAAGTGACTTGCCCAGGTTCACAAAGCTAGAAAGTATCTGAAAGCCAGAGTTGAACCCAGGACCTCCCAACTCTGGGCCTGGTTCTCAATCCACTGAGCAACCCAGATGCCCTATTCCAAGGCACATCTTACAGCCTCCTCGCTATGTCCTTGGGTGAGTATCCTTCCCCTATGCCTGTTTTCAGTTTCCTTGTATGTGTCATCTTCCCCTAATAGGGGCTAAATAGAGGCAAGAACTATTGTTTTTGTTTATATTTGTACCCCCAGCATTAAGTACAGTGCCTGTCACATAGGAGCCTTTAATCAGTACTTTAAGGTTTTAAATCAAAGAGCACAAAGCTAGTAAGAAACAGAGCCTTGGTTCTGTGTTTGATGTTTTAGCAGTCAATGGTCTGAGGATCTGAGCTGTCCATGGTAGGAAAAGCTGACTGAGGAGTGCATTCTTCTTCACTCAAGTGAAGGCTGGATGGCTACTTGCCCAGGCCCCCACAGTGGAGACTTCTATTCATGTACAGAATGGATTCTGAAGCCCTTTCTGATTCTGAGATTCGATGATTCTGTATTCTGTGGGTCCTTCCCACTCTGATATTCTGCACTCTCTATTCCAAGGCCCCTTCTGACTATAATGCTCTTTGTTCTGGAAGCTACTTAATAGCCCAGACATTCTACAATTCTATTTGAGCTCTGCAACATTGCTAATAGCATCCAGGAAGCCTTGCCCTTGCTGCTTCCTCTCCCTTCCCCTAACCTTCCCATCCTCCATTAGCCAGCTGTGTTAATCGGAAGGTTCACAGGGAAGATACAGTATAAGGGAGAAGGAATAAAGCAGATCAGGGCCAGATTGGAGCAGAGGCTGTGGGAAAAGATGGTGGGGGAAGGGAGAGAGACTTTCTGTGTTGATATGTCTCCCACTAGGTCATTAAATATTCGCTACCAGCATAGCAGATGGTGAAGTAACTCCACAGATAACAAGATTAGGAGGCTGGCATCGACAGCTCCAGAGAGCCAGATGTGGCCAGCTGGGGCATGAGGGGGGTAGGGAAGAGACTTAAAGGGACAGTGTCTCTACCCCTCATCCTCACTCCTACCCATCCTCACTGTCATAAACCCCAATCATCCACATCCAAATTTCCACAACAGTATCCAGTTCATACTATTGTATCATTTTCCATTCATAGAACTTCCTTCCATTGTCTCCCCAAACATGTCTCTTCACTGTCCTCATACACACAGCCTTTTCTTACTTTTACTAGGTTGTTCCCTCTATCTCTCCAAGTCTCATAAATCTTCATCCTTCAAGAACCAATCCTAGCTCACCCACCTCCAGGGAGCCTTCCCTACCTGCCCCCAGCTCAAACATCTCTCTCCCTTCTCAGATCTCCTATTGTTCTTCTAGTCTGGATCCTACTATTGGACCACAAATTGTTCTGTAATTACTTCATGGGTATGCAGAGACATTGATTTTTGTCTCTGCATTTTAGTTAGAAAAGCTCCCCAAGGACAGAAACAATATCTTCTCACTCTTCTCTCTCTCTCAAAGCACCCAATAATTCAATTAATTTATTAAGTCAATGGACATATGAGTGAAAATATTTTTCTTTCTTTTTCAATAGTGGTAGGAGAGAGAAGGGACATTTTTGTTGATTAAAAAATTAAATTAAAAAAACTTTTAAAAAAACAATTAAAAAAATTTTAACAAACAATAAAAAGTCTATTGGACTAGAGAAACCCAAGGATTTACCTACTAATAAAAGCAAAAACTGACATTTCTGTAACACTTTAGAATTTACAAAGCAAATATTTTCCCCATTCTACAGCTAATTAAACTGAGGCTCAATTTCATGAGTAATTGTTTTTCAGACTTTATCAGTATAATTAATAATAATAATAATGACCAGCATTTATATAGCCTTTTAAGGCTTACAAAGTATTTTGTAATTCTCTCATTTTATATTCACAACAACCTGGGGAGGTAGAGCTATTATTATCCTAATTTTACAGATGAAAAACTAAGAGAAACAGGAGTTAAATGAATTGCCCAGGTTCAAGTATGTAGGAAATTCTAAGTAAGAAACTATGGCTAAAAATGCATGTTGATACTTTCTCTGAAACTTATAATCACTGAATTTCCTTGGAGACAGAGGTGTTAAGTGACTTGCCAGGGTTCACACAGACAGTACATGACAGAAATGAGACTTGCACCCAAGTTTGCTGGTCCTCCAATTCCAGGACTTTATTGGACCACATCACACCAACAAGGTTTGTGTGTCAGAAATTAATATGGACACCAAGGTGAAAAGGAAAATGGCAATTTGGGGGACCACTAGGTGGCTCAGTGGATTGAGAATCAGGCCCAGGGATGGGAGGTCCTAGGTTCAAATATGACCTCAGACACTTCCTAGCTGGGTGACCCTGGGCAAGTCAGTTAACCTCGATTGCCTTGAGCCTTTACCATTTTTCTTCCTTGGAACAATACACAGTATTGATTCTAAGATGGAAAGGTAAGGGTTTTTTAAGGGTGATATGGTAAAAAGGCCCTGGGTTTCAAATTAGGAAACCTGGATTCAAATTTGGATAGCACTTCACTGCTGTAGACCTCAACTTCCTTTTCTGTCAAGAGGGGGAGAAGAATCCCCACTCAGCCTCCCTCAAAGTCTCTGTTTTGAGAATCTAATGAGATAATGAATGTGCAAAGGCTTTGTAACTGAAAAGATCTATGCACATGTGAGGAGTGATTATTATGGTTATTAAACAATGATGAAGTTAGCGCAATCTGTTCTAAAAGAGGCCAGGATTTCTCAGTGAGTTCCCCTCTGCTGGTTTTATTTCACTTGGGGGAAAAAAGTACTTTGTACTTCGTAACAGGCAACTCTCTGGCTGACAGGCATGAAGATAGGGGTGGCCCTGCTAGATCTTTCATTCTCTTAAGTAGATTACTGAAGGATGATAGAGATCATTACCAATTACAAGATCCTCCCCTGGGGGAGACAGCAGGTGCATGAACGACATGTAGCAGCAGTCCCAGTCCAAGAAGTCACTGTATACTTTTGGAATGATACAGTGGGGAGAACGCTGGACCCTGAGAGGCAGATCCTGAATGAAGATCCAGTCCCAACTCTGCCTCTTACTGTCTATGTGACTTTGGACAAATAAGTCCATTCGCTTAGGTCAGCTTCAGTTTCCTCCACAGTAAAATTAGTAGGTTGGACTATATGATCTTTAGTGACCCTCCCAGCTCTGGTATTCTTTAGTGCTCCTGAATTATTTTGCCATTTCTGATTAGAAGCTGTCATGACCAAAGTTATTCTCAATAAGGCTATTTGGGAGGTTATTCTAAAGAAAACAATAGCCAGGTATGCCCTATTGGGTCAGGGAGATGTTTGGGTTTTCAGGGAAGACAAACCCTTTTCAGGGCTGCTTTCCTTCTTTGGCATTTTCCAGCTCTCACCTATGACTCCAAGAAGCTTTCTTTAGTACCAGAAGTTAGAGCATGCACAGGGGTCACACTTGATGAAGTGTCTTGGAAGACATATCCCAAATCCATCAGTGAGTTAGGGACTTGTGTACACAACCATACAAAGATTTCCCAAAACAGAAAAAGAGAATGAGAACAATTTGTTCCAATGGCCATGAAGGAAGCAGATGCAGGGTCTGTAGAGTGCTTAGGGCTGGGCTACATATAGGAGAAGCCAAGGTAATCTACTGAACCTGAGCCATTAATAGTCATCCTGATTTTTGTCTTGCCACCAGACTTTACTGACTGAAAGAGAGAATGAGATAGACAGTTTGGGGCAACTCTGACTCACCTAAATCCATCTTTTGCACAAGTCAAAAGACATCACCAGTGATGTCATTTTGTTCCTCTTTGACTGTATAGTACAACAGTCAATTGTGTCAGGGAGATTGGAAGTAAAAAACATACTATTCCCTCCCCCCAAAAAAATTAAATTTTATTTCTCATTGATTCTACCCTTCGACATAAAATATTTATTCCTCTGCGTAGCATTCAAGGCTATCTCCAATCTGACAAAAACAGATCAAAAGCCAAAGGTGTCATGGAAAAAAGAGAATATTTCTTCTATGTGATCCCAGACTACAGAAATAGGGTCAATGAGTAAAAAAGAAACAGGCAAGCAATTTTCAGTTTAATATGAAGATGAATTTCCTAGCAATCAAAGTAATCCCATAATTGAATGGTCTAGTAAGTGAGATATTGAGCTCTTTGTCTCTTGAGGCATTCAACCAGAAGCAGTATGATTCCCTTGTTGGGAATGCTATAGACAAAATCAGTGTTTTGAGTGGATGGGAAATTGGATCTTTATTTGTAAATCCTTACCTTCTGTCTTAGAATAAATACTATGTATTGGTTCCAAGGCAGAAGAGCGATAAGGGCTAGGCAATGGTGGTTAAGTGACTTGCCCAGGGTCACACAACTAGGAAGTTTATGAGGCCAGATTAGAGCCCAGGACTTCCCATCTCTAAGCCTGAATCTCAATCCACTGAGCCACCTAACTACCCCAATTAGTGATTTCTGAACTTTTATCAACTCAGATTCTAGAACATTCTCCAGGCCTCAATTTCCCTATTAATAAAATGAGTAGAAAGCACAAGACAGAGAATCATGAAATAAATTAAGATATACACATACATACAAATATATACATACATATATATACACATGCATATATTCTAACATGTCTTCTAGCATGATAAGCTATCTGCTAAAGTAGATGTACACTGGGAAATATTAACAACAGGCTTTCTGAGAAAAAAATTTTAAATTTAAATTACGTTAACATTTTCATCACTTTCTTAAGCCTAGCCAATAAAAAAGAATTCAATCAAGCCCTATTTTTTAGTGTCTGCTGCTTTCCAATGTGACAATCAGATGGTGTAATAGAGAGAGTACCAGAACCAAAGTCAGGAAGACTCATATTTCTGAGTTTAAATCTGGCCTCAAACACCTACTAGCTATGTGATCCTGGGAAAGTCACTTAGCCCTGTTTGCCTCAATTTCCTCATCTTCAAAATGAACTCAAGAAGGAAATCATGAACCACTCCAGTATCTTTGCCAAGAAAACTCCAAATAGAATCAGACGAACCAAAATGACTGAAAAACAAAATGCTCATCCAGAAAATATAATAATCAGGTCTAAAGAGCTGGTTGGAGCTGGCTCTAGTACATTCTTGTTCTAAAGTTTCTTCTAGCTCTGACATACTTCAAGTCTTTTCATCACCAATTAAAGATCTAAGGAAGTAAGGCTGAGAGCTCTGGGGCAGGAAAATTTCCGACAGACCAGCTTATTCTACATATTTTGACTAGCTAATAAAGAAGAGCCAATGCCATTATTGCTTACTATGCACCTTCCTGGCAAGTAAGATTGAGAGACATTAACCACTCATTCAATAAATTTAGGGGGAAGTTAGGTAGATCAGTGGATTGAGATCCAGTCCTGGAGACAGAAGGTCCTGGGTTCAAATATGGCCTCAGACACTTCCTACCTGTGTGACCTTAGGCAAGTCAATTAGCCCCATATGTCTAGCCCTTGCCACTCTTCTGCCTTGGAACTAATATTTAGTAGGGATTC
This sequence comes from Gracilinanus agilis, assembly GCF_016433145.1. Classification (NCBI taxonomy): domain Eukaryota; kingdom Metazoa; phylum Chordata; class Mammalia; order Didelphimorphia; family Didelphidae; genus Gracilinanus; species Gracilinanus agilis. The sequence goes on along the minus strand of NC_058130.1, from coordinate 697,280,252 downwards.
TAAGATAGAATGAAAGAATTCAAAAAAGAAGGGGTGTCTGGATTTAATCCTTCAGGAAACTCCTGGTGTGCAATCTCTCTCTGCAAGAATTTGTAATGGGATACTGGATCCCATTACAAATAAATCAGAATTAATAATGGCATATTAACAAGGGACTGGCTGATGAGCCTAGTCTTTATGAATGTGTGCAGAGTGCTTAGATCTTATGATTCTTAATCTAAACTTTGGAGTATGAGCAAACATTTTGTAACTGTCTCCATTCTGCCATGTACATGATGAATAGGAGCCTCTTTGATTGGCTATGTACCTGGAACTGAGATTTTCAAAAAGCAATTAGTTCATCAGTCAGTCGACAAGCATTTATTAAGCATTTGCTATATGCTCATTAAATTATCACAGCCTGGCCTTCTCTTTGTTGACTTTTTCAGTCTGTTAGCATTCTAGAGAAAGAAAAGAGAAAATACTTTAATGCCTTGGACCCTTGCCATCTGAGGATGTCATGTGGCCTATAGACCTGGACCTCAGTTCTTTGCCTCAGCATGTATTCCAAAGGTCCAGAGTGTGATCCACCAGGAGGTCTGAAAGTGGACTCTGTGCCATGGTTTGAAGCTACTCAGTAGTCCAGTTTTGAGACTCTGTGGAATGAGAAGGGACCTTTGAAACCCAGATGAGTAGCAGTAGAGACAAGGACTTGTCCAGAAGCAATGTGACATTTGGGCATGAACTTGGGTTAGGTCTGAGCCCAGGGTCCATGGGATGACAGTGATCCTAAAGTGTTAAGGATAGAAATGCTTGTACTTCTATTCTTGCTGAATCTTCCTCAAAAGAAATACCCCTTTCTAAAAGCTAATTAGGGTGGCACCCAGATGGCTCAGTGGATTCAGAAGCCTTGGGTTCAAATCTGGTACCAGACACTTCCTAGCTGTATGACCCTGGGCAAGTCACATAACTTCAACTGGCTACGCTTTACTGCATTTATTGGAACCAATACTTAGTATCAATACTAAGACAGAAATGAAGAGTTTTTTTAATAAATTAATTGAGATTAATTGGTTAAGTGAAGTTGGGATAATAATAAGAATGTATCTCCTACCCATAGTTGTAAAAGATATATATGATCTCTTTCTCTTCTTATTTTTATAGTATGATCTTTAATACTAAGATTGGGTATATATTTAAAATGCATTGTGGAATAGGACATAAGATGTTGGTCTAAGCCTCATTTTTCCCAGTGTTTATTGAAAAAAGGAGTTTTTTTTCTTAGGTAACATGTTTTCCAATTCATCAGCTGCTGGGTTATGGAGTTCCTTTTTTTCCCTCTCTAATAGACTTCCATTGAGGTATCTCGCTATTTTTACATTAACATTAAATGTTTTTGATGACTATAATAGATTTTGAGGTCTCAAGAAACTCTCTCCCCTCCCTCCTGCTGCTTCTTTTCATCATTCCCCTTGATATTCTAAGTCTTTTTTTTTCCAAGTGAATTTTAGTAGGATTTTATCAAGTTCTATAAAGAATCTACTTGGCAATTTGATAGGTATAGCATTAAAAGTGTAAATTAATTTTGGTAGTATTGTCTTTTTTATTTTATTGGCATAGCACATGAGCAATAAATATTCCTCCAGCCATTTAAGCCATTCTTTATTTCTTTAAAGAGTACCTTGGAACTGAATCTATACAATTCTTTTGGGTTTTAGGGTAAGTCAATCCCCAGATATTTATTGCATTTTGTAATTATTTGGAAGGAGATTTCCATTTTCTATTATTGCTTCTTGTGTTGTTGCTATTGCAAAGTTGATCTTTGAAGACTTTTCAGCCTACAACTTTACTGAAGTTATTTTCTTAAGTATTTCTTAGCCTAATCTCTAGGATTGTACAAATAAACCATATCATTAGCAAATAGAGATAGTTTTACCTCCTCTTTATCTATTTTATGCCTTTAATTCCTTTCTCTTGTTTTAGTGTTGTTGCTAACATTTTCAGAACATTTTTATTAAATAATAATGTAGAGAGTAGGCATCTTTGCTGAATTTATTAGGAAAGGTTCTATTGTATCCCCATTTCACGATGCTTGGTTTTTGGCTTTAGGTAGATGCTTTTTGTGATGTTCAAAAGCTCCCTTTATGCTTTTACTTTGTAGGTTTTTTAACATAAAACGTTGCTGTACTTTGTCAAAGGCTTTTTCTGCATTTGTTGAGATGATGGTGTGGTTTTGGATGTTTGGATTTTTAATATGACTATGTCGATTGTTTTTCTCAGCTTAAATCATTATTGAATTTCTAATATAAATCCTACTTGGTCATAATCATGATTTCTTGAGTCAGGATTTTGTTTAAAATTTTTGAGTCAGTGTTCATTAATGTTATTGACTTATGATTTTCAGGATAGCCAAGATGATGAGAGGTCTAGAGAAAAAGAAATACAAGAAGATATTGGTTGAAGAAACTGAATATAACAAGATTATAGATTTATAGGAAGAAACCTTGGAGACCATCTAATCCAATCCCTTCATTTTAGAGAAAAGAAAATTGAAACCTGAATGGATTAGGTGAATTTCCCAAAGTCACATAGCTAATAACTATTTCAGGCAGATTTTAAACTCAAGTCTTCTTGATTTTGTGTCTAAGACCTTTATCCACTCACCAGTGATGTCAATCATGGGATCTCCATCCAGTGAGCCCAAAGTAGGTTAAATTAAATTGATAATATTTTACAAAATAAAAATGCAATACACCATTTAGATTGATAACATATAGATTATATAGATAATAATGTTAATATGTGATTTTATGTCAAAATATCACTTTCAGGGAGATTTGGTTGTGGTTCAGTGTCAGAGACCAAGGAACGAAACCTAAAAACCATAGAAACGAAACTTAGTGAAGGGTTTCCCGAGAAACGAAACTTATGTTAAGAAATGAAACTTACCTAACTTCATCCGGGATGGTCATCCGGGATAGGCGTGGTAAGACCAACAGCCTGGAATTTTCCCCACCCCAGCCCTAGAAGCATATAAACTCACTCCTTGCACACAATAAATGAGCCTTGACACTATTAGACTGATTTGTCTTTCTTGCGTGCTTGGTCTCTCCTCTCTCTCCCTATGGTTTTTTCAGGTGGCTGCTTCACGGACCTCGCGGTTGTATCCAGCTGGATCCGGATAGTTCAGTGGCCCCCATTTATATTTAATTCCAGTGCACCATACCCTGATTTTAATTCAATTCAAGCAATATTTATTAAATGCAATCATATTCAAGACATTGTGTTAGGTTCTGAGAATATAAGAACATGGGAAGGATCTATAATTTCCTTAACTTTGTCAGTTCCTAGAGAGATCCAGACTACAAATGTCTGTGACTCAGTAGGTAATTCTAAGAGGAAGTTAGATAAAGTTTTGGGCCTTCAGTCAGGGAGACCTGAATTCATATCCAGCTTCAGCTGTGTGACCTTAAGTAAATCATTTCACCCCTTTTTGCCTCAGTTTTCTCAACCACAAAATGGGGGTTATTAAAGCATCACTGTGACAGGAAGTTGTAAGGATCAAATGAGATAAAATCTATAAAGTTCTTAGTGTAGTACATGGCATATGGTAGGTGCCTAAAAAGACCTTGTTCACTCTCTTCCTTCTCTCAAATCATAGGAAGTTGCCTGAGTCATGAAAAGGTTTAAGTGGCTCCACTGGGGTCAGAGAAGTTACTAGAAAGCAAAGACAGACCTCATGAAATAATGCCTGCTCTCTAGGTGCTTACCTTCAACTATTAAACATGGAGAAGAGAAGACTAGGAGGACACATGATATAATGGATATCTTCAAACATTTGAAGGACTGTGGTGTTGAAGAAGGAGGAGGCATGTTCAGCATATTCTGTAGGCTCCCAGAGAACAGAATGAGGGTCAGTAGGGAAAAGGAGGGAGACAGACTTGATCCCAGATTTTTTAATGTGAAAATTTTTAATTAATTAATTAATTAATTAAGAATATTTTTCCATAGTTACATGATTCATGTTCTTTCCCTCCCCTCCTCCCACCCCCTCCCATAGCCAACACATAATTCCACTGGATTTTACATGTGTCATTGATCAAGACCTATTTCCATATTATTGATATTTGCAGTAGGGTGATCCTTTAGAGTCAATATCCCCCAATCATTGAATCATGTGACCCAGCAGTTGTTTTTCTTCTGGGTTTCTTCTCCCACAGTTCTTTCTCTGGGTGTGGATAGCATTCTTTCTCATAAATCCCTCAGAGTTGTCCTGGATCTTTGCATTGCTGCTAGTAGAGATGTCCATTATGTTTGATTATGCCACAGTATATCAGTCTCTGTGTACAATGTTCTTCTGGTTCTGCTCCTTTCACTTGGCATCCATTCCTGGAGGTCATTCCAGTTCACATGGAATTCCTCCAGTTTATTATTTCTTTTAGCACAATAGTATTCCATCACCAACAAATACCACAATTTGTTCAACCATTCCCCAACCGAAGGACATCTCTTCATTTTCCAATTTTTTGCCACCACAAAGAGTGCAGATATAAATATTTTTGTACAATTGACCCCAGATTAAGCTACCAATTAGAGCTACCCTTAAAGGAATATAGAATATCCCTAATAGGGCAGCTGGGTGGCCCATTGGATAGAGTACTTGGCCTGAAGTCAAGAAAACCAGAGTTCAAATCTGGCCCCAGACACTTACTAACTGTGTGACCCTAGGCAAATCACATAACCTTATTCTCATCTCTAAAATGAATTGGAGAAGGAAATGGCAAATCAAACCTGTTTCTTTAGCCAGAAAACCCTAAATGTGGACACAAAGAATCAGACTCAATTGAAAAATGACTGAACAAAAAACAAAAGAAGACTATCCCAGGAATGAGGAATTCAAGCATAAAACATAAAAAAAAGAAAAAAAAGAAAAATTTCCTACCTAGCCACATGATTGGCCCAAATGGCCTTTGAGGTCCTTTCATACTCAAAATTCCATGAATCTCAGGTCAGTCTGGATGATATAGGAAATGGCGCAGGGCCCTTTCAACAGAAAAATCCTGTGAACTTCCCTCCTCACTGTCATCCCTCCCACCTTCACAGCTGGAGAGCACCAGCCCTGCATTCTGAGCAGTAGAGAAATTAGCTGCCAACACTCCCGCTCCCTCACATCAGTCCTGCCATTAAGCTGTGCAAGCTTTGACTCAATTTTTTTTTTCGCTTCCCCATAATTGAGTTCAAATTATTTGTGAGACACTCAACCAATTTATCACAGCTCACTCAAAGCCCCTAAATTGGTGTTAGGATTGTTCTGGAAAGGATGAGCTGAGCTGGCTAGAAAAATTTCCCCAAGCCCAATGACTATGCTAGACAATTACCTGTTTATGAGGTAATGACCAGCAACCTCTAACTGGGTCAATAGGATTCAAAGACCAGAAAAAGCCTCCATTTGCCACTGACTTGACTACTTGACATAAAATCCCAGCTCCTCTCTGCTTGGCATTCAAGGCTTTCATCATTCTAATATCATCTGAGTTTATTATATAATTAAGTTGCAATATGAATAGAGAGCTGGACCTAAAGTCAAAAAGGTCTGAGTTCTAATCTTACTAGCTGCAGGACCTTGGCAAGCCATTTAACCTCAGTTTCCTCATCTGCAAAATAGGGATAATACCTGCTTCCCAGGGTTGTCGAAAGGATCAGATGAGATGATATTTGTAAAGTTTAAAGTACAGCACCTGGTACATAGTATGTGCTTAACAAATGTTGATTCCTTCCTTCTTGTTCTCTTCCATAGTGTGCTTGCCTGCTCTTTCTCTTTATAACATAAACATTCATTCACAAAACCTTCAAAGTTCATACCTTTCAGGTTGTCTGATTCTTCCTTCTATAATAAAAAGGTTATCCAGTCCTGCTATAGATAGATAGATAGATAGATAGATAGATAGATAGATAGATAGATAGATAGATAGATAGAATACGTGTGTGTCATCTCTTCTATCTACTGCTTCTTCTCTATTCCTAATACCAACCTTTGGTAGAGACCCACATTACCATCAGGTTAGACTATGGCAGCAAGCCTCCTCCCAAGTCTTCTTGCCTCTACTTTTATCTCCCTCTAAATGAGACTAGAGCAGAGACCAGAATACTTTTCCTAATGCATAGATCTAGCCATATCACCTCTCTGATCAAAGATCTTCAATGTTTGCTAATTGCCCAATCATGGCAGCTAGGTGGTGCAGTGGACAGAGTCATAGGAATAAAGTCAGAAAGACTCATCTTCCTGAGTTCAAATACAGCCTCAAAGATGTTCTAGCTTTGTAACTGGGTAAGTCACTTCACCTTGTTTGCCTTAGTTTCCTCATGTGTAAAATGAGCTAGAGAATGAAATAATAAGCCACTCCAGGATCTTTGCCAAGAAAACCCCATTCCAGATCATAAAGAGTCAGACATGCCTGAAAATGATTGAAAAACAACAACAAATTGCCCACCAGGTAAAATTCATCTGCCTTGGTCTGGCATTCAAGACCCTCAATAACCTGATACTGTCTTTTCTTTCCAGCCTTATCTCAAGCTACTCCCCATAATACACTTTACCCTCCAGTCAAATGATACCCTACTCTTCATTCATATCAAGAATGTTATCGCTTTGATGACTTTCATTAACTTGTTCCCTCGATCTGGAATGTTCTCTACATTCTTAGTAAAACACACCCAATGTCTAAAGCCAGACAGGCATGTTATTTCTTTCAGTAACCTTTTCTACCTTCTTTGATCATCCTAATTGGTGATGAGTGCCTCTTTCACCTCAACTTCAAATAACACTTGAGGGCATCCCTTAGATATACTTATCTTCTATTATTGTTTAAAATAATTATTTGTGTATGTATCTTAGCTCCTTACTAGACTAGAAGCTCCTTTTGGGCAGAGATCATGTTTTATTCAAGGTTCATTTGTGTGTGTGTGTGTGTGTGTGTGTGTGTGTGTGTGTGTGTGTGTGTGTGTGTCTGGTACCACTTTAATTCAAATAAATAATTAGTAAATATCTACTGCATAAAACTGAATTAAATCTGCCTCTGTTTAATTCATTCAACTCCTGTTTGATCTGAAAACACTATGCTCCAAGCCCTTTGTTCAGCACTACTGAGGGCTATGTGAAAAGCCCTTGTCATCTAGGAGTTAACAGTAGAATAATAGACATAGAATCCATAGACAGATGGAGACTATCAGTTAAAAGTTAACTAAAGTAAGGAAGTGGGGAGAGCACAGCTAGATGGTTCAGTTCAGTGAGAGCCAGGTCCAAAAACAGGAGGTCTTGAGTTTTAATCTGACCTTAAGCACTTCCAAGCTGTGTGACCCTGGGCAAGTCACTTAAATCCTCTTGCCTAGTCCTTACTGCTCTTCTGCCTAGGAACCAATACACAGTATGGATTCGGAGATGGAAAGTGAGAGTTTTTTTTAATGGTAATTAAAATTAATTTAAATAATTTAAAGGTAATTAAGAGTAGCAAATAGAGAATCATAAAATCTTGGAATCAGCATCATAGAGCTCTGGACTGGAAGGGACCTTAGAGATCATGAAGTCTTAACTCTTACCTTCAATCTCCTCCATAATACTAGCTCAACAATCATTCCTGTGTGGATGACACCTCTCTTTGCAACCTTTGGTCTTTTCCTGAAAGCCCCAGTTCTTATTGAGTCATCATTCGTTCATGCCCATAGGTTACCCTATGGACTATAGCTATACACAGCATTTTCTTAAAGAGTACTCGAGTGGTCTACCATTTCCTTCTCCAGTAGATCTTTTTGTCCATAATCAGAGGTTCAGTGACTTGCCCAGGCTCATATAATTGCTATGTCTTTTTAAAATCGTTATCACATTTAGTCCTCATAACAATGCTGTGAGGTAGAAGCTATTATTAATTGAATTTTACTGTAGAGAAAATTGAGGTTAAATGACTTGCCCAGAGTCTCGTAACTAGTATCTTAACTAGCAGTTAAGTTAGTTGCCCAAGGTCACACAGCTAGGAAGTGTCTGAGACTGGTTTTGAACTCAGTTCTTAGATTTGAACTCCAGTCTTCCTGACTCCAAGCCCAGTGCTCTAACCACTGAGGAACAGCTGCTTCTGACAGCCCCAGGAGCACATCCCCAACTTCCTGTTGGACACTTTGAACTGGATGCCACTTAGGACTCATTTTCTTTCCCTCCCAAAACCCACTCTTTTCTTCATTCTCCTATTTTGGGGGGAGAATATCACTGAAGGTTACAAAGAGTTCCCCACCCACCCACCCCAACTCTTCACTCTTCTCCACTCTGCAATTCCAATCACTTGTGAAGTTCTGCTCATTTTGCTTTCACAATCTTTTGGATTTACTCTCTACTTGCCTCTTATATAGATACCCATAGTTCAGACCATCAATTCAGGCATGGGCTATTAGAATAGCCTTTAAATCAGTTTCCTCCGTGTCCCAAGTATCTTCCAGTTCCAGGTCACTTTCCACAAAATGACGGTGACAGTCCTAGAACACAGGTCTGATCATTTTACTGTACTACTCATTCAGTGGCTCTCTATTAACTCTGTTTGGCATTTAAAGCCCTTTACAACCAGGCTACCATATCGCTACCTTCCCAGTATTATTATGATTATACCCCTTAATATTCGTTAGTCCACCCAAACTGGCTTTTTAATAAAAATATCAACATCTAGCACTCATATAGCACTTTAAGGTTTCAAAAGTGGCTTATGGGGACCCTCATCTCATTTTATCCTTAAAAATAATCTTGAGAGATAGTACATTTACTATCCCAATTTAAAGCTGGGGAAACTGAGGCAGAGGTTAAATGGCCAGCTCAGGCTCACCCAGGTCCCTCAGGACCCGAGACAGGATCTGCCTCAGCTATCCCTGGCTTCAGATCCAGTGTTCAATCCTCAGTGTCGCCCACCAGACATTCTTCACACATGACACCTATCTTTTAGAGTTAAGTAGGCTGTCCCAGGTACCTGGCACACAAGTCCTCCTCGTCTGTGTCTCTTATAATCTCCACTTTCTTGCAAAGTTCTGTTCAAACTGCCTCATATGTGCAGTCTTTTATTATCCCTCCCTAGTAGAACTAGTGCCTCACCCCTAAATTGCCCCATATTGGTTGTGTGAATCTTTAGTTTTCATATGCTTACATATTTATGTACTGTAAAGAGGGGTATATAAAAAATGACTGGGGATTCAGGGCTTGCCAAAATGTCCAATCCTGCTCTATATCAGTGATGACAAATCTATGGCACAGGTGCCAAAAATGGCACGCAGAGCACTCTCTGTGGGCATGTGGTCACCCTACCCCACAAACACACACTTTGTAGAAAGGTAGAGAGACCCTGGTGGAGCTGCTCCCCTCCCTCTCTCCACCATGTCTGAAGACATTTTTTCCTGTCCCCCTCTCCTCTTCCCAGCAGCCCAATGGGAGCACTCAGAGGGTAAGGTGGGTGGCTCACAGGAGACAGATCTGGAGGGGAGCAGAGTGCCTGGGGCACTCCTCTCCCTCTCTCCTGAATACATTCCTCTCTTCACCCACCCCTCTGCTCAGAAGCCCAATGGAAGTGCTTTCTCCCTCCCTGTGTGGGGTTAATGGGGGGGGGAAGACCATGGCACGTGGTCTGTGGCAGGGGTGGGCATGGCACTCAGTCTAGGGAGTGGGGCCCAGTACTCCATCTCTAAAAGTTTCACCATCACTGCTCTATACATTCCTAAGATACCTATTCCTCTTCTCCTGCTCCATAGAATGTAAGCTCCTTGAGGACAGGCAGTTTCTTTCTTTTTTAAAAAATGTATTTCCAGAGAAAAGCACAGCACCTAGCAAATGGTAAGACCTAAGTAAACTGTTTGCTGACTGATTGAATATTCCTAAAAGGTGGTGATTTTCCCCCCAACTGAATTTCCTTGTCCTTTTAAAACCTCCTTGCACTGTCACTCTTCTTCTGCCCACTAAACTGTACTCTCCTCCCCAAACTCTGCTTAAATACTTTCAGTAATAGGAAGCTCACAATCTCACAAGCTGGAGTCTAGACTGAGCATCTATCAGAGATATCATACAGGGGACTCTTACACTGGGGACATTGAGTGAGATGACCTCTGAGTCCCCTTCCACAAGTGACATTCTTTGATTCTATAATTATAATTTTGTATCCTTTGGTGAGTCTGTATGACAAATTTCATCTTGATCAATCCCTACCCAAATCAGAAATCCTTTCTATGACCTCCTGAAAAAATAGCTTCCCAATGCAATTCAAGTATCTCCAACAACAAGGAATTCACTGTTCCCTTACACCCATGTTGGCAAACCTATGGCATGAATGGAGGCTCATCAGTGAATGAAAGGGCACTCAGAGCCCTCTCTGCGGGCATGCCCTCTGTCTCCAAAGCACAGAATTCACCAAAGTTAATAGAAATAATAGAAAGGCAGAGGAATGCAGGGTAGGGATGTTCCCCTCCCCATCTCCACAGAGTTTACAGTTTTGGTACTCAGTCTCTAAAAGGTTCTCCATTACTGCCTTAGACAATACATTATATATTGGGGCAGTGCTATAGTTCCCTAAAACTATAAAAGCCTATAATTTGAAAAGTCACCAATTCCATGGTCCTTTGATTCCCATATTCTAAGATTTCGTGTGTCTTAATTCCTAAATTTCTAAGATTATGCCAAATGATTCAAAGCTTATAAGAGGCAATGAGTCTATAAAATCAAAATTCTAAGCCCATGTTTTCCTGTGTCCTCTGAATGCTCTTCATAAGAAAAAGGGAAAAACATAAATGGCCATTAATGGGTTTGTCCAGCAGAATCCCATCGAGCCATGAAAAAACTTCAGATTGTCAGCTTCTTTCTACTTAAAAACCTTTTTAATCACTTAGCTCAGTAAGTGAGACTGAGTAATTATAATCTATACATCTGGCTCAGCTTGTACCCAGCATGGCTGCCATGAAAAATCCACCCTGTAAGAAAAGGAAAGAGACGTGGGCAGCCCAAATCTTGTCCATGAGCTCAACACTTAGCTACGGGGTTGATCTTTGCTCTAGGCAAAGTAGGCAACAAAGTGATAAAATCTGAAAATTCATCATAAATGCTTCCTCCACTCAGGTTTAAAAAAAATCCACTCACAGCAAAGTCACTGTACCTGAAAGTCTACCAATTAGTATTCATTCCAATCAAAATATTACCTTCAATTAAATACATTTTTTCCTTCAGAAAGTAGAATACCTTACACATTATATCCTGGCACATTAGGTTTTTTTTTTATAATCCTTTCCCTCAAATAACTACAGTACAAGCTCATGAAGGAATGGGTCATTCATAGAAATGTTGATGATAAAGATATCAAGGGAAGAAAATTTCCAGAGACTAGCACGGTGTATTCATTTGGTAAAACTGGGTGGTGAAAATATCTAGCAGCAATGATATAGTAGAAAAGATCTTAGGGGCATCTAAGTAGCACAGTAATGAGAGTGTGTGAACTGGAGTCAGGAAGGACTGAGTTCAAATCTAGACTCAGACACTTATTAGCTGTGTGATCATGGACAAGTCACTTAATCTCTGTTTGCCTCAGTTTTCTCCACCATAAAATGCAGATAATAATAGTCCCTATCTCTCGAGGTTGTGAGGAACAAATAGGATAATAAGTTGTAAAAAAGCACACATTAATGTGCTATATAGAAGTACTTATTCTTTTCTTTTCTCTGTCCTTAAGATTTGGAGTCAAAGACTTGAATTCTACCCCAATTCAACACTACTTTTGGCCCATGAATTTCCTTGGGCACTCTGTTTCCTTCCTATCTGGAAAATGATATTGATAGTTACATCCCTTTCAGTCATAGGATTCTTGTGAAAATCAAACAAGATAGAGACGATATACATTTTATTAGAAAGAGTACTGGACTCAAAAGACTTGTGTTTAAATCCTGACTTTGACTTTTATTATCTCTCAAGTTCTATGGCCCTCAGTTTCCTCATTTTTAGAATGGTAGAGGTAACAAGAAAGGTGGAGGAGTTGGAGAAGGTGATCTCTGAAGTTCATTCTAACTCCAAACCCTAGGATGCTTTGATTATACCAACTCCCAGTTCGGTAGGATCATAAGAAAGCAGCCCTCATTTAATATGATGAATGGATTCAGGCTTTTGACTTCCTCAGCTTAATCATGAAAGGCTGAGCAAAAACATAATTACTAACTCATTCTCTCATCAGAGACATGCCCATCCATCAAGAAAACTAATTCATTTCAGTCTCTGTTTTACATAACATGATATGCCATGGGCATCCATCCATTGACACATACCATATCATCTGGGATTACTTAAGACACATCATACCTTCTTTTCATAGGACCAACCTCCATAATACTGTAATAGAAAATCTGGAACTGGTTTTCTCATCTCTCTTAATACATAATACATCTGTCTCTCTTTTTTGACAACCACTGTCCATGTCCCATAGCCAATTTATTGCTAAATCTTGCCAATCCCACCCTTGGCCTCTCTCTCTGTTCTCTTCCCTCCTTTATATCCCCATGAATTACATTCTTGCATTAGATATTCACTATCACCTGCTTATATTGTTGAAAAATGGTTCAACTGTTCAAACTGATTCTTCCCACCTTCAATCTCTCCCCTCTAGAACTCGACCTTCTGATGACTGCCAAGATAATCTTCCTAAGGTACAGATTAGCTTATGCTAGCCCCTTGCTCAAAAACTTTCTTCAGTTCCCCACTATAGGATTTAAATTAATGTCCAATACTTTAAGTATTATTTTTATAAAATTTATTATCTGACAAAATAGAACCACGTAACTAAGTTTTTTACCTGCTCAAAAATCCCCACTCCACCAAAGCCACTGACAAGAAGGAAAAGAGAGGCGGACCTCCACCCAATTTATATCCTGTCTATGTCAGCACATAATGACAGGAAGTGAGTGGGGTTCTGGGAATTGTAGTTTTACTGGGGATTATAATTTTTAGGGTAACAGATTTTAATTACACATCACTACCTATATAATATATTCCAAACATCTCTTACCTTACATTTAAGATCTTTCACTCTAGCCTCAGTCATATACAATAATAGCTTCCATTTGTAATTATATACCAGTCTTCTTCTTATCCTATCCAGCATTCTATCAAGGGCTTCAAACCAGTCTCAGCTTTAAACCAGTCAATGTTGTATCCTGGTCAAGGTTTACATTATTTCATGTTTTGAATGATGCTCTAAGGTTCATGAGGTGCCTTTCTAATGACAAAGACATTAGATTATCTCTAAGGCTCCTTCCAGCTCTAGATTTTATAACCTAAAAATGTTAATGGAATTCTTGTTCTCCCTTTCTAACTAATGAATAAATTGAGGTGCCGAGAGTTTAGTGACTTACCCATAGTAACACAGCAATGTATGTAAATGTAAGATTTGGCCCTACTTTCAAGACAACAACAGCATTTTTCTATCATATCACTTCACTATTCCACGGAGAATTCCCTCCTATGGAATATTCTATCTCAGTCATTTCCAAAGTGTATCTAAGCTTCTAGCCTAGTCAAGGTTCCATCAGAGTTAGGGATCCATATAAAAACAGCTACAACAACAACAGTAATGTAATAATGAAGAATTGGATTTCTATTCAAAGCACTTCGCTGGAACAAAAATGTCATGATTTTTTTTCCCATATGATAGCCTTTTCTACTGAGAGAGTTTAATCTTACTAGGCTTCTGCTCAGGGTTGAACCCATTTCCATCACTCCTGGACAGCATTAAATATGGCTTTCAAGTCAAAGTTGTAATCATGCCAAAGCATCACATCAGTCATTCGATGTACATCAATGACCTCAAGTTATATGGCTCCACTGAAAAATACATTGACAAATACAACTGTATAAAAATATATAGTTCCTTTATGTCATGGAAACTTTCTCCTATGACTCCAAAATGTCATTTGGAATCAATAAGTGAAATTTCTTCAAATACTCTACTCAAGAATAGAGACTGCAGGCTTTAAGCTTGAATCGGTGAGTAAAATTCCGTGATAGAGGAAAATAATTTGTATTTATACTTTGGTCTTCTCGAGTCAGGACACATTAAGCATGAAGCTATTAGCAAGAAACTACAGCTATATATGTTAAGAGACTAATTGTCATCCTTAGGTCAGTTTATACATTTGGAGCAACTGATATCTATGCAATAGCTATCTTTTTAATATACATTTTATTGATGTATTTTTGGTTTCATATTACTTAAATGTTGTTGTGTGTCCTTCCTCTGCACGTAACCTCCCCCATTCTAAGATGCCTTATCAGAAAGTTATTTGGTTGGCTTTTATTTAGAAGAAAAGAAAAAACCAAATTACACTAGTCCTAATAAATGCTTTTGGAATTGTAAAATGGATGCTCTAAATGTCCAAACAAAAACTTGTACAATGTTTTTAAAAAGTGGGACTCATTACCCCAAGACAACTTTAGAAAGATTAACACTTCCTCGTCAAAACAGGAGGAAGAAGATTGATAGATGTTCTCAGAGCATATGATAAACAGACTAAAATTTTACAGAAATAATTTTAGAAAATACAATGTCTTTACAAATCAATATGAAAGGATGGCAAGAGGTAAATTGTGACAGATTGATTTGAAGCAATTTGAAGATTTTTATTCCTAGACAGAGCCTACGAACTGGCTAAGATTCAAGAATGGAATCAAATGGCCCTCTACGGGCTACAACCACATGAACACAACCAATAATATGTTGACTACAAAGCATTGGATTAATACCTGAGTCATGAAGATTTGTTTATGGAAACCAAGAGGTTTAAAATAATTCAAGATGAAGTCAGCACACCTAAAAGTTACTTAAAGGTTTTCCTCAGAGATCTCAGACTTCTTGATGGATGCATATTAGGCAGTGAAATTGTGAGAACTATGCAAAGTATTATTGTAGGATGTAAAAACTCAGCATCTATTGGATATCCAGAAAGACACAGTCAAGTGACTAGAATGATATACCAAAATCAGACCACTCTTTACTAACCAAAAGATGACAAATACCCATATTATAAATACAAACCCCTAAATATCTAACTCCATGTAAACCTAAGCATCATTATTGATAGAAGCATTGCCCACAACTACCCAGATATAACACTGATCCATAAAATTTTAAGAACATTTTCAATCACTGACACTGCACCAAATTCCACAGACCATCA
Source organism: Gracilinanus agilis (assembly GCF_016433145.1). Taxonomy (NCBI): domain Eukaryota; kingdom Metazoa; phylum Chordata; class Mammalia; order Didelphimorphia; family Didelphidae; genus Gracilinanus; species Gracilinanus agilis. Next base: position 697,265,048 of record NC_058130.1, on the reverse strand, counting down.
TATAAACCTCTGGTCTTCTTAGACTCCATTCTTCTCTGTGTAGTCTATAACAGAGCAACATGAGCCTTCTTGTGTTCCTCACTTGTAACATTCCATATCCTGACTCTGCCTTTGAACTTGGCTATCCTCTAAGCCTGGAAGGTTTTCCCTCCTCATCTCTATTTCCTGAGTTTCTTCAATACTTAACTCAAACCCTACTTTATGCAGGAGGTTTTTCCTTATTCCGTGCCTCCCCTTCTCCATTGCTAGTGCCATCCCTCTGAAATTTACTTCCACATACTCTGTATATATCTTGTTTGAATATAGTTGTTTGTGTGTTGTCATCCTCTCCTTAAAATGGGATGTTCTTTAGAATAGGGACATAGTGTGTTTCTTTGTGTCCCAGTATACAGAGGGTACCTACTAAATGCATACTGATTAACTCATTAAAAAGATAATAGCAAGATAGTTACTTGTCCTTGACCATTTTGAAAACCACACACATTTCCATTGCACTTGAAAGTTTGCAAAATATTTTCCTGAAAATAACCTTATGAGATAGTATAGATATTATAATTTTACAGATGACATAAAGAAACTGAGGCACAGAGAGACTAAAGGGCATGCCCAAAGTCACATAGCTCACAAGTATAAATGTTACTTCAAACTTGCTTCTTCTGCCTCCAAGATCAGCACTCTTTCCATTAAGTATACTTTCCATTAAACCTGCCAGGATTCTCTACCAGCCAGGATTCTATGCCAGCCAATATTCTTTCTTCGCCAGGGTTCTGTCATAGCTGGCGTTCTAGCCCAGCCAGGGTTCCAGATGGGGGGAGTGAACAAAGAAGTCCACATGCTCAGAGACAGCAGGAAAAGGAATTAATAAGGCAGGGGCTGGCAGGAAGCCTAGCCTTGAGTGATAGGGAGGAGAGCTCTGCCACTCAGCTGGACTCTCCATACCAGTGTCACACATGTACTAGTGGGAACAATTGGGCCCTGATGAGATGTCCCATTATCACGCTGGTGTCTGTCCAGTAGCCCCAAGAAATCATCCTCATTTAGAGTCAAGACAGCTCAACACTGGAGAACCAGGCTCTCCTGATGCTGATGGAGTGTGGAATCCTCTGTGTCTACCAGTGAAAGGAAGAAACAGAATCATTTAGTGATAACTATAATGATAATATAAGCAATCAGTGCTCCATCTTGTTTCCCTGGGGATCTTGGGATCTCAAACCCTTTGCCAGCCAACCTCAAGCACTCCTAGGAGTTCACAAGAACGAATTGCACAGCACTGAAGAGCATTGAAGCTTGACTCTCCTCTTGGAACTAGCATTGCTGAATGTGGATAAGGGTATCACCAGACAGTTGGCCACCAAGGAATGAGTTGTTTTTAGACACCACTACTCATGAAAATACTGTAGTGAGTCATGAAAATGGTGTAGACTCTGAAGGAGAAGAAAGGAAGGTGGGGGACACACCTTCATGAAACCAATCCTCTTTTGAAGCTGAAATTTAGAAGAGGATTATTTTTTGGAGAGGGAAAGGGAGAGAAAGACTTGTGATCACATTAGCAATGGAAAATCCTTTATCAGATAAAATGGGCAAATTGTCAGTTTTTCAACAATTTATAGTCTTAGAGGATGATCCCAAACAGTTAAATGATTCAGTGTGAATCATATAGTCAGTATCTATAGGGGCAGGTCTAGATTCCAGATCTTATTGATTCCAAAGGGGACCCACTAGTCTCAATGCAAAGCTGCCTCTCAAAAAAAATGACAATGTTGATAACAATAACAACAATAATGTCTTGCATCTCTATAATATTTTCAATTTTCCAAGCTTTTCACACTTCACAAAGTGCTCCAACATTTTATCTTACTCTGTCACCACAGTAAATGAGTATGATAGGCAAGGAAGGGATTACAATTCCCCTTTTCTAGATAAACAAAGGAAATCTCAGAGAAAGGAATTAGCTTACCAAAAGTCACACAAGAGGTCAGTGGAAAGTCAAGGTTTAGAACCCAGGCCTTCTGAAATCTAGTCTTGGGCACTATTTATACACTCATCTTCCTTAAAAATCAACTAGGAAAATTCCACTGCAACTAGACTGAACATTATAGGGGAAGACACCTGGCTTATTCATCCATCTCCCCTCAATACCAAACCCAGGACCCCAAACAGAATTGGCAATGATTTCAAATTGTGATGTTAGTGAAGGCTTCTGAGAGTCTCTTGGACAACAAGATCAAAGGATTCCAACTATTTATTGGAAGGTCAAATGCTGAAATTGAAGTTAAAATACTTTGGTCACATAATGAGAATGAGAAGACAGGATTGAATGCAAAAGGAAAAGAGGATGGCAAAAGATGAGATGAATAGTATCATGGAAGCAATGAACAGGAGCTTGTTTGACTTGGGAGATAGTAGAGGATAGAAGGTCCTGGAGAAGGTCCATGGGGTCACAGAGTTGAACACAGAATGAATGAACAACAACAAACATTATACAGTGGGGATTCCTTTAGATGAGAGAACCACTTCTAACTCTATGTTCTATAAGGAAGCAAGTAGTGGCAAAGGTAAGATCTTCTGCCTCCTATCCTAGGTACCTTTCGCCACCAAGTACCACTACCTTTCAGACTCTTCTCAGTCAATGTGATCCTTTTGTAGGCTAACTGACATCCCCCTTTTCCTTTCAAGCGAAAGATCCAGGGGTGGGGCTCTGAGGGAGGCACCACCAAGCAGATGCCCACTAACACTGCCTCATCCACACCAGCAGCAGCAGGAGGGAGCTGACTGCGTGTTGGCAGTCCCTGTCGTCATCCCCACACGATAGAGATGCAACATTTTTTTTAGCTTTCCTTCTTGTGCTCGATCTGGAACACTCCACAAATGCAGCCTCAAGCTGTTTAATATAATGTTTGCTAAAAGTAATTGTCCCCTAATTTATTCAATGTGTCAGCTTCCATCTGGCATAGGCAGCTCTAAGAAAGACTTTTTTTTTTTAAAGAGTTTCAAGGCTCTTCAATTCCCAAGAGCACACTGCTGGAATCAGCCCAAAATGCAGAATTGTTCTTCTCCACAAAAGGCCAACTCAGCCATCAGAGGTCAGTCAAGACAGAGAATGGGGAAAGTGGTTTAATGATGACACAGGCTGGAAAATGGTAACAGAGTTGAGTGAGTTAACACAGTGCTGAGAAGGTCAGTGATGTGGCTTTAAATACAAGCCGAATTAGAATACGGTATTAGAGTCAAGAGCTCTGAAATGATTTGGTCCAACTGAGATTCAGAGCAGACAGATATGTCGAGGGCATTAATTTAGGGCTCCTGATTTCAAATTCATTTCCCTTCTATTCCCTCAAGGACTATTCCAGGTACTAAGCTCAATCATCCTCAGGAAAAAGTGGCCCCCAATCCCTGTTATGGAATAAGCAATGACCATTGTCTTGAATGAGGCCCAAATGTCAATAACAAACTGATCCCTGATGTTTTTTCATGGGCTCAGGCATGAATCTGGCCTGAACTTGATGAAAGGCTGTCCTCAGGTATGATCTTAGACTAACCCCTAAGCCTAGTTACAGACTGAACTCTGACTGACCACAGTCAGAACATGGTCATGGACCAAGCCTTGACCCTGTTTCTTAAACCAAGCCTTGATACTGCTACAAAATATTCCACAATGGGGCACGTCTAGATGTTATCCCTTGTTTATTGGGGCCAGGAGAGTGCAAGCTTGTCCAGGATTCCTTAGGAGGGATTCCATTTCATTTAATAGTTGGACTAAATAGCCTCTGTAAGTCCCTCTTGACTCTGAAGTTATAAAACTCTGTGATTCTATGAAGTTCTGATGTTCCATGCCTTGAGGGTGAATCTATACCCACAAACCAGTAAGAATGAATTTCAGGTTTAAATAACACATCAAAAGAAGTGAGATATTTCCCAGTAGTGGTATCTTTAGTCTGGAAAGGGCAAAAGCTCACAAGGGAGCAGATCTAAGCCAATAAAGTCATAAAGGGGAAAGAAAAGGCTCGACATAAGTGGAAATGCTCATAGGAGGTGGTAGACCTCTTTGAAACTCAGTATGAATCAGAGAAAACTGTATTTTACTCAGAGGAGGATCATGGGGCAACGGAAAGAAACCTGAGTTAGAAGGCTGGAGACTTGCTACAGTGCCTTGGATAAGTCTCTTCCCCATATTGGCCTCAATTTGCTCATCTAAAGGAGAGTTCAACATTCAAAACTCTCTAAGGTTCCTTCTATTGCCCTAACATTCCATCATTCCACCAACCACAGGTGTACAACCCATTTGAGATCATGGAATCTTAGTATCATAGAGCTGGAAGTGACATTAGAAGCCACTTAGAACCACCCATCTCCAAATCTCCATAACCAGCAATAAGTCTGGTATTCCCTCAAACTTAATAAAAGAAAAAGAAAAAAATGGTAGTTAGTGTGGATGCTTTTTTGGTTTGTGTTTTTCCTGGTTGAAAGTGAAGGAATGGAGAAGGGATGGAAGTAATCTGCACACAGTAAAATAGTCAGTTTGTGGGAGAGTCTCACTTTTCAACCAATTTGTTTAAGAGCCATGTGTGCCCAGATTTTGGGCAATAACATTGGGTGGCTGAATTATATTCAGCAATACTGCCTTTTATGGCCTTGTAAAGTTCCCAGGACACTTCTCATGCTCTATGAATAAGAAATGCCCTCATAACAGGAGCAGAAAGAGGGAGGGAGGGAGAGCAGGGTACCAAGGGAGGGGAAATAGATTGAAGAGAGATCTCATAGGTCGTTCAAGTCAACAGGAGATTAAGATGATGAGGATGGGGAAAGAGTCTGATTGAAAGGTCCCAAGTTTGCCACTAACTAGGCATATGACTCCAATTAGTATCTTGTCCCAATCTGTGCCTCAGTTTCCTCAACTGAAAAATAAAAGGGTTGAATCTGATACTCTTTATAACCAATTTCTGGGCTTGACATTCGATTTTCTTTTATATTTTCTACATTTAATATCTAGATTTTTAAGTAATTTCTAATTCTAATACTGTCTCTTCTATGTTGTAAATTAAAGAGGCAATTAATGAGACAGACATTGAAACTGGTTGGGTTTCTGGGCAAATCATTTAACTTCTCTGCCTCTCAGTTTTCTCATCCGTAAAATGGGGACAATACTTCCAATTCTTCATTTATATGTTTGTTGGAAAGCTCAGATGCAATAGTGCACATGAAGCATTTCACCAACATTTTATGAGAGCTATATACACATCAGTCATAATTGTTAGGTTTTGAAATCTAACTTTCCATGATTTAAAAAAACACTAAATCCTTGTTTTTTCAACTGGCTTTCCTACAGTTTTTCACTAAAATTCTCTTCGAACGCCTTTTGAGTTATGATCCTGGTTCTAGGGTCTCAAAGACTATATAACAGCTAAGTATAGATTCCAATAGAATCACAGAATATCAGTGTTAGAAGGAATTCCAGATACTCCAACAAAAATCCATTCTACAATATAACCAGCTGGTAGCCATGCAAAAATTTCTTCAAACCTGGCTCAGTCCCTACTTCCCCACCTCTTCTCCAGCAGTCTTTCAGACTAGCTAGCAATGGCTCCAGCCCTATAGCTTTTTCCTCCTCCTCCAGTTGGTAAGTTCTTCCCTGGTACCTCCATTTAAGAATATATCCTGAAATCAAGGCTTACTTCAAACTCTGCCCAAAACAGTCCATGGCTCCCCCTGCTATTTTTTCAACCACACACCCCTGGGTGCTACCACCCTCCTTTTAAGTCCTTCTTTATATGTCATCTTCTCCCACTAAAATGTAAGTTCCTTGATGACAGAGAATTTCCTTTTTTGTTTGTATTCCCAGCTTTTGGCACAGTACCTGACACAGTATAATCACTTTTTATCTATTTATCCATAGATATACAAACACATATCCTAAAGATCTCAAGAGAAAACTGATTACATTCTGGGTAAGCCCATTCCACTTTTGAGTAGTGTTAATCACTAAAAAGTTTTTCCTTATATCAAACCTCCAACTGACTCTTTGTGGCTTTCTCCCATTGTTTTTTGTTCTGCTCTGTGGGGCCCAGAAGAAAAAGGTTTAATTCCTCTTCCATTTTTCCAGAAATGAGTCCATTGCATGGACTTTATTAGATGCTTAGTAAATATTTGCTGAATTAATGAATCAATTTCTTGAAATATAACCCTGCAACATTTTCCCACATTTTATTCTTGAGGAAGAAGGCATGGGCCACACCAGAAAAGGAGACATGTTCTAGTCCTAAGTATACAAACAATTGTTTTATAATTTCAGTTCCCTCCTCTCCAAATTAAGGAACTGGTACCACATGACTCTGATTTCATCCACTTTGAAAACCTTTTGATCTCTCCCCACCCACCATTTTCTTTTCTTTTCTTTCTTTTTTTTTTTAATGCTTTTACATTCCATCTTAGAATAAATACTGTGCATTGGCTCCAAGGTGGAAGAACAGTAAGGGCTGGGCAACTGGGGTTAAGGGTCATACAGTTAGGAACTGTCTAAGGACAGATATGAACCAAAGACATTCCATCTCTCAATCCACTGAGCCACCTAACTGCCCCTACCTGTTTTCTGGATACTATAACTTGGAGGAACATTATCGGATGATAGCTAGCCAGGAATGTAAGATCAAGTGAGTGTTTTTTTAAAGGACAAGACAGACATTGATGTGTTTATAAATAAAAGAAAGAAACCACTAGATAAGGAGAGACTGATATTAGGAGAAATTGCAGATAATAATAGGATCAATTTGCTAGAGAAGTTGTGAGGGAATGAGACCAAGTGTAGACATAAAGGAGTTTGTCTTGACAATGGAAAGAGCAATGATTTCATCTAAGACCAAGATCATCTCAATTTGATCCATAAACACTTATTAAGCACTTACTATGTTCAAGGTACCACAGACTTAGATCAAGAATCGAGGTCCCTGGATTTCTAGTCTTTTTTCACTAGACCCCAAGACTGCTCATATCAATAACCACCTTAGCCTGTCTCCTATTCAAGGGATTTTACAAAACCTTTCATGCTTTCCTTGTGGATAAGATGGAATAGATATGGATCAATCAATAATGTATTTAGGTAGATTTAGACCAGTTTGACTGACTGGACCCAGAAAAAATGATGAGTAGAGGAAAGATATCAAACTGGAAGGAGGTCTCAAAAATAATTCCTTAGGGATCTTGCCCTGAACTATTCAACATATAATCAATGAATTGGATAGAGACAAAGATGATACACTACTAGTAAAATTTATAAATGACAGAAAGCTGAAAGGACTAAGTTGCCTGTTGAATGAGAGTTTAAGATACAAATAATTGAACAGGCAAGAGTCAAACATAATGAAGCAAAACTTAGTAGATAAAAATAAATTCCTTTATTTGGGTCCAAAAAATCAAGGGATGTGAGGACATATCTAGAGAACAATTTGTAAAAAATCTGGGGTTTTAGTGACTCAAAAGTCCAATAGGTGTAATAACTGAAATATGATAACGAAAAAGGTAAGGTGTCTAGGTGGTGCAATGGATAGAATGCTAAATTGAGGGTCTGGAAGAACTGAATTCAAATCCTGCCTCAGATACTTGATACTTGATAGCTGTGTGACCTCTGGGAAAAAATTAACCTTTCTCAAACTCAGTTTCCTTCTCTGTAAAATGGAAATGATAAGGCATCTACTTAACAAGGAAGCTATGAAATTCAAATGGTATGGTATATATATAATTCTTTGCAGATTTTAAAACAGTCTACAAATATTATTGGTAGTAATGCTCTTAGTTTAATTTGAGAGATAGAATATCAAATTCTCTCTTCTGGCCAGACCACACCTGGAATTGTGCAATCAGTATTTATCTGAACATTTTAGAAAGGATTTTGACAAGCTGGATTTTGTCCAGAAGAAGGAGGGAAGGATAATTAGGATATTGGAAACAATGTTATCATATAATTAATTGAATGAATTTGAGATAGTCTGGAAAAGATTAAATAGAACAAGATTGCTAGTTTCAAGTACTTGAAAAACTGTTATGTGGAGGAGAGCCTGGACTTCTCATGTTCAATCCTATGAGGTAGAAGCTGAAGCAATGGGTAGAAGTTGCAAAAAGACAAATTTTAGAGAATGACTTCCTAAAACTGTGCAAAGCTGGAAGATGTTATCTTCAAGCAGTAGCAGGCTCTTTATAGCTGCAGATCTTCAAAGAGAGATCAAGAATGGTCATTTGCAGAGAGGAGTCTTACTCAGGTAAGGTTTAATCAGATGCCCTCTGAGGACCCTGAAGGCTCTGGAATCTTGTGATTCAGTGATTCTTTCAGGGATAAAAGACATTTTATGGATAACATAAATGTGGGCCCTTTCAGACCCATTTGCCTTCATGGGATACGACTGCGGCAATTGAGAGGTCTCCTTGCAGATTTGTCCCGAGGTGTTAAACGGTTAGTAAAGTTTAATACCCAGAAAATAGGTTTTAAATTGATTAAAGTTTATGAACAATCCCAGCTCCATAAGAAATACTCTACTGACCTCTCTCTGTCTCTCTCTGTCTCTGTCTCTCTCTCTCTCTCTCTCTCTCTCTCTCTCTCTCTCTCTCTCTCTCTCCCCTGTCTCTCTTCCCTCTTCCTCTCTCTTGCTCTCTCTGGCTCTCCCTGCCCTCCCTCTTTCCCTGCTAGACACACTAGCCTTTGTCATCTAATGTAACACTGTTGTAGACATAAATGTCTTCTTACAACTGAAGTCCATGGATCCTGGAGTCCATGAAAGAAAGATATTAAATACAGCTGAAAAAGGTAGTTTTAAGATATTAAATACAGCTTAAAAAAGGTAGTGGAAAGAGCAGGAAATCTGAGTTCTAGTCTCACATCTATGACTAACTCTATGTAACAGTGTAAATTGCTTTCCTCTTGTGGGTGGGAGAGAGTGACTCAGTTTTCTCCTAGGTAAAATGAAGCTATTAGATTAGATTATCTCTAAGATTCCCTTCTAATAATATCAAACAATTAAATAATACTTTAGAACTTTATAAGCATCCCATTTGATTCTCATAAAAAATCTATGAAATAGGCGATATTATCCCCATTTGGTAGTTAAGGAAACTGAGGCTGAAAGAGTTATGCAACATGCTTTGGCTCACCATCTAATAGGTAATTGAGTCAGGATATGAATTCAGGGATTCTAGACTACAAGTACAAAGTTCAAATCACTGTACTACAATGGCTAAGATTTCTAAAATGTTATTGCCTATGATTTCAGATGGCTGTCTATTTGGTGACATCTAAAATTGCATCATTAGTGCCTCATTACTCTGGTGTAACCACTGCTTTGCCCATGTCTCTCTGTAAAGGCAAGCCTAGGAGGGAAAGAAGTTCATATCTCAAGTGCCTAAGAGAGTATATTTTTTACTAATTAATTAAGAAAATTTTTCCATGGTTACATGAATCATGTTCTTTCCCTCCCCTGTTCCCATCCACCCCCTCCCATAGCCAACAAACAATTTCACTGGGTTTTACATGTGTCATTGATCGAAAACAATTTCCATATTATTGATATTTGCACTAGAGTGATCATTTAGAATCTGCATCCCCAATCATATCCCAATTGACCCATGTGATCAAGCAGTTGTTTTTCTTCTGTGTTTCTGCTCCCACAGTTCTTTCTCTGGATGTGAATAGCATTCTTTCTCATAAGTCCCTCAGAAATGTCTTCGATCATTGCATTGCTGCTAGTAGAGAAGTCCATTGCATTTGATTGTGCCACAGTGTATCTGTCTCTGTGTATATGGTTCCCTAAGAGAGTATTTTAGATATTCATAGGTACCATCCCATCTCCTCAAGCCTGGTCTGGGCAGAATGAGGTATCATGGACAAAAAAAGAGTAGTGAGGGACCTCGTGGATCATCTAATTCAACACCAACTCAAAGTGTGAAATGTATCTATATAATCTCTAAGTAGTGGTCATCTGGTTTCAGCTTGAACATCTCCAGTGAGACAGGAGCTCACTGTCTCCCAAGGTATACTATTCTTTTGTAAGATAGCTATCACTCTTAAGAAATTCTCCTCATATTGAGCCAAAATTTGCTTTCCTATAACATTTTCCCCCACTTCCAGTGGTCCTAGTTTTGTATTGGGGTCACACAGAACAAACCTTTTTCTTCATGGCTGCTGTTCACATATTTGAAATTTTAAATCATACTCTTTCCTCTTCTTCACTACAAGGTCTTCCATTCTTCAGATTGAATGTCCCCAATTCATCTGCATCTTTGACTGAATCCTAATAAAAGTGTTAATTTTGCATGCTGTTCAGTCCTCTCACTTTCTCGATCTCAGAAACAATCTTCAAAATCACCATCATTATGATTATCCACATTAGCACCCCCTGCCCATTTTGGCTACTTTGAGCATTTGCTACTGTCAAATCATAGTATAGACAGAAGAGACCTGGGGCATAGATTTCAACGCCTCTATTTTACAGAAGAAAGTTAGGCACAAAGAGAAATGACTTTTCCAAGATCACAGGTAACAAGTATTGAATCAAAGATTTGAACCTAGTTCTTCTAATAATCAATTCAATGTTCTTTCCACTGCATCACACTGTCTTCTCTCTGAGATTTGGTTCTCTCTCCTTATAAATTAGCTCAACATTGCCTATCTAGAAACTATCTAGTACTATTGACCTTGATTTACCCATATTGAAATGGCCCAAGCTATCTCTTAATCCTTTTACTTAATACATTCTGTCCTTTAATCCCAGTGCTTGATGAGAGATGATAAGGGTTATGGGAGCTACATAAAATACATATAGTATACCACCTTAAGCCATTCCTTTTGTTTCTCTCCCCTTCATTCATTTCCACAATCTTGGTGCAATGGGATAGGGTTCAATTAGGGAAATCCCTATCAATTTGATGTCTCACATAAACTTGAAAAGAAAATAGTACATGAATCTTTGGAGGTAATGAAGAGGTACTTCCCCCTTGAGATGTAGAGATGTCCATTTGCACCTTGGGTTTTAGAGATCAAGACTGCTTCCAAAATGTTCATAAGACTAAAGGAGATGACTATAATCAGAGGAGCTGCCCCCTCTGCAATCACTATAAGCTAGCCATCAGATCATTAGTTCCCTCTTAGTCTGGGACTTTGAGAAGACAGGCAACCCACAGTAAAACATTTCTACGTTCAGGAAAATATGAGGAGTGGAGAAAAAATGCCTAGGCAGTTTTCCTCTTTCAGGAGCAGGTGATGACAACATGATGAAGGTACTCATAGCAGGAGTCAACATATATTTGCATTTGGTCCTGGAGGAAACTGCAGCTATCCACAATTTCTTCTCCTCAAGGAGCAGGTAATGCCAACTCATGGCAAAAACACATGATGAGCCACTTATACTCTCCCAGGTGAGGACTAGAGGACAGATGGTGGTAGGGTTGTAGAAAGGAATTCCTGCTCCTCAAATTCCTATCTGCCTTCTGTCTTTCCATTTTTTTCCTCTAAGCACAAGTTAGACATCATAAGTCTCATAATGGACTTTCTCAACACAGAAGATAGAATCAACCAGTGCATTAATAGAGTTTCTACAGAAACACATGGCAGAACAGCATGTACTCATTCTCAGCTTTCTTAAAGGAAATTTCTTGATATTTTGTGCTTCTAGGAGAAGGAAAAGGAAAAGAAAATCCATCTAGCTTCAGTATTGCTAGCATCTTAAGTTGGAGAAGAAAGCCCATGAGCTACTTAGAGAGTGCTATTCCTACAGAAAGGGATTTGCTTTTTCAGCAGCCCCTAAAACTTATGTACCTTCTAAGGGAACAGGATTCTGACTGAAAGGACATGGGACTGAAGGGTTTCTCCAGAATTTCAGAGCATTGTACTGTTGAGCCACAGTTCAGTTCAGTTCAGGAGTATAGAAGGGAGTTGCTGGTGTATTTGAGTTATTTCTATTCTTTTGAAATTGTTCACTGGCCTACAGAAATCGCTTTTCCCCAGACTTGTGGAAACCCATATAGAAGTTACACCATGACCAAGAACATTAAGAATACCAAGAAGATATTAATGAAGTAGCTCAAAAGAAATCAAGGAGAGTGAATGATATTCTTGAAATTAGATATTAGAAGAACAAAGAGTCCCATGTACACCCAAAGTTAGAAGGGGGCTTGGATATACATGTGTATATGTATGTGTATGTTTATTTCTACAGTGTATATATGTATATATACACACATACCTGTACAAAATTGTGTTTTATTTCATTCCTATATTTCTTCATGGGTTGCATATTTACATATTATGTATATGCATACATATATGCACAAGTGTGTTTCCTTTCATTTCTACATAGGACACATATTTACATATTACATTTTTATATAGTTACATATCTACATGAAATTAAATGCATTCATATTGTTTTATTTCATTTCTACATGGTTACATATTCATGAATTCTGCATATATGCACATATAAAATATACATATATACACATATATTTCATTTCTATAAGGATTTATTAAGCACATAGTAGGATAAAGCATATGTGCTTGGCATCAGGGGAGTATACAAAAACAGATAACTCTCAAACCCTGCTCTTTAAGGACTTGGCAAATCATTTAAAGTTTCCTGGCCTCAAGTACCTCATTTATAAAAAGTGAACTAGACATCAGAGGTCTCTTTTTGTCTTTAAAGTATCACCCCAGTTGTGAATTAATCCAGCCATTCTGGAAGGCAATTTGGAATTATGCCCAAAGGGCTTTAAAAAATTGCAGGCCCTCTGATGCAGCAGTACCACTACTGGGTTTGTATCCCAAAGAGATAATAAGGAAAAACATATATACAAAAATATTCATAGTTTTGCTCTTTGTAGTGGCAAAAAAAAATTGGAAAATGAAGAGTTGTCCCTTGGTTGGGAATGACTGAACAAATTGTGGTATATGTTGGTGATGGAATATAATTGTGAAGATATGGAGGAATTCTATATAAATTGGAAAAACCTCAACGAACTGATGCAGAGTGAAATGAGCAGAACCAGGAGAACACTGCACACAGAAAGTGAAACACTGTAGAACTATCCAATGTGATGGACTTTATTACCAGTAGCAATGATCCAGGACATTCCTAAAGGATTTATGAGAAAGAATGCTATCCACATTGAGAGAGAGAACTATGGAAATAGAAACACAAAAGAAAAACATATGAATTATCACTTATCCCTTGTTTACATGGGTTTATGATTTGGGATTTTGATTTTAAAAAGATTTCTCTATAGCAAAAATGAATAACATGGAAATAGGTTTCAAGTGATAACATTTGTACAACCCAGTGGAATTGCTTGTCAGCTCTGGGAGGGTGAAGAGAAAAGGGGAGGGAAAGAAAATGAATCAAATAACATGGAAAAATATTTTTAAAATAAATTAATTTTTAAAAAAATAAAGTATCATCCCATAATTATATAAGGAATACATTGATAACTAAAATAAAAAGGAGCATCTTTTGTAAAGTCCTACTCCTATGTCCCTTGTCCTGGAGGTGATTCTGTTCTCCACTCAATGCCAGCAAAGCACAAGGTCTGATGGATTCTGCCATGAAGAAGAGGTTATTATCATGTGCCGTCTTGGTAGCAGACTATATCTACTTTCTGAACATTAGCCTAGCTAAATACTAAGAGGCTTATGGCTAATAGGCTGAACACTTGGCAATTAATTCTTTGACCATGGCACCCAATAAATTAAATTAAAAAAAGATGTTTCATGACCTTCGGTACTATATAGTCCTCCTTTCTGCTTCTACCATAGCACTGATAGAGTTCTGGAAAAGATTGCAGTGGTTCCTAATGTTTGGGGATCATCTATAAACATGCAGTTAACTTTGGCGATTATAAATCTGATAGAAATAGATAATTTCAATTTTTCTATCCTCACTACAAATGAAATCATAAAACAAAAGGAAGTTGAAGCTCAATGGAAAGATGATTCACAGGTTGCCCTTAGAACTGCACATAAAAGAATCAGATGAACTATTTTTACCTTGCAATCATACACAAAAAGAAATATTTCATGGGACAATTGATTAGCTCTTGCTGCATTGCTCATAATAAGAATTCTTGAAGACTATTATGAAGATAATTGTGTTGTTCATATGCCCCAACAGTTATTGAAGTAGATTATGACACAGAAAAATTCAATGAGCAACTCGATAAGATCCTAAATTAAATCAATATATCCTTTAATATTCATGCATTTAAATACAAAAGTGAACATGGAGGATATAAATAGATAGGTAAGAAGAAACAAAGAAACAAAGAAAGGAAGAAACAAAGAAAGAAAAAAACAAACATTTATGTATGTGTGTTGGAAAAGAAAATTTAGGAATAAGAAACAGAGTGGTTGAATGATTGTAGGGTGTTCAGAAGTTTAGTATCTATTTATCGTGAGTATTTGTTTCAAGAGTTCTCTTTTGGATACAGGACATTAATTTAGAAGTGTCCAGTAAGCAATTGGTGATGTGAGATTGGAACTCAAGAGAAAGAGAAGGAATAGCAATACAGATTTGGAAATTATCTACATAGTGATGATCATTGAACCCTTTGGAATTGGTGAGAACTTCAAGTAGAAAAGGACAGAGAAGAGAAAAGAAAATCAAAGCAGTATTATTCTTTTGTTTACATTTTTAAATCAAGTTTTATTATTTCATGTTTTTTTTTGTTTTTTCTGCAAACCAAATTGAAATTAAATCAAAATACAGGATGTCATGAATGTTACATTGGCAAAAAAATTTAATAAAAGCCTAGAGGTCACCCCTAATTAATGAGTATGACATGGATGAAGATCTAGCAAAGGAAACTGAGGAGAGATCAGGCTGGTAGAAAGAGAATCGAGAGATAACAGAGCAACATTCACTGAGAAAGGAAGGAAAAGAAAAGGAAACAAAGATTTAAGTGCCTACTATATTACTACAAATACTATTTCATTTAATCCTCACAAAAATTCCTGTGAAGTAAAATCTAATATCCCCATTTGTTGTTAAGTTACTTTCAGTTGTGTCTAAGTCTTTATGGATTGCATTTGGTGTTTTTCTTTTTTGGCAGAGATTTCAAAATTCAGGAGTGGTTTGCCATTTCCTACTCTAGTTCATTTTACAGATGAGGAAACTAAGGCAACCAGGGTTAAGTGATTTGCCCAGGGTCACACAGCAGGAAGTATCTGAAGTCTAGTTGGAACTCAGGAAGATGAATCTTCCTGAATCCTGGCCCATCCCCCTATCCATTGTGCCACTCAGTTGCC
The DNA here is from genome assembly GCF_016433145.1 of Gracilinanus agilis. Lineage (NCBI taxonomy): Eukaryota > Metazoa > Chordata > Mammalia > Didelphimorphia > Didelphidae > Gracilinanus > Gracilinanus agilis. Next base: position 697,249,774 of record NC_058130.1, on the reverse strand, counting down.
TATCCCCATTTTTCAGTTGGGAAAACTAAAGTTGTCTGAAGTTGTGATCTATCCTGAGGTCACACAGCTAGGAAGTATCTGGGGCTAGATTCAAACTCAAGTCTTCCTGACTCCAGGTCCAACACTCAATCCACAGTGATCAAAAGGAGAAGGTAGTCAAAGCACTGGAAAGAGGCAAAGAAACATTGAGAAAAAGCATTCAGATAAGCAATTAAGAGATCATTGACAACTTTGGAGAAAGCAGCTTAAACTGAATGATCAGGTCAAGTACCAGACTGCAAGAGGGTTTAATAATAAGTGAGATAAGTGAGGGACCTATGTGTAGATGACTTTTTCAAGGAGGTTATATGAGAAATGAATGAGGGATAAAAGATATTAGCTAGCAGGAATGGAAGATGATAGTACTCAGTGAGATTTTTTTCCAAGAATAAGGTAAACTTTGAGCTATTTGTAGGCAATAGGAAATAAAGCAGGAAATAAAGAAAAATTGAAGATTAGAAGGAGAATGAAAATGATTATTGGAACAATCTATTGGAGAAAAAGAGAGAAAGTTGGGATTAGACATAAAACTAAAGGCATGACCTTGGCATGAAGAAGGTCTATCTCTTCATCAAAGACAGCAATAAAGGAGAAGATAGTGAGGAATTGTGACAAAGGGACGTGAGATGAAAAGAAGGAAACACTCTAGGTGAGTGGCCTCCTTTTTTTTTTTTTTAAGGGAAGTGTAAGATGAGATCTTTTCCTGAGAGAGCAATGGAAGGAGGTAACAAAGAAAACCTGAGAAGAGGTTTGAAATGACTATAGTGAGTGGAGTAGGCAATCAATTAGGGAGGGAGAGTAGCATTATCTTGCTGCAAGGAGGACCCAGTTGAATTTTAGAGAGCAAAACTGGTTAGTGGATCCAGACAGGAGTATTATAATTTTCTCCAGACTCATTCAACAACATATGCGTAGAAGTAAAGGAGGCAGATGGAAGGAATATTTTAGGGTTGGGATTTAGTAAAGTATGAGTGACGGAGCAAGGGAATAGAGAATATAATTCAATGCAGAGTTAAACTGATTCACCAAGGGGTCAAGTCTGGGAAGGGTAGACAGTATATAGTCAGAGCAGAACTGATAGGGGTGATGTATGGGGAACTAAAGGTGACTAAAATGCAAAAGGACCATCACAAACCACTGTTCTATAGCACCCGAGTTCTCCAAGATTAAAAATGGTGTTCTTGAAGAAAAAAAATATGTGAAGAGCATCTGATTTTCACCAAGTATACCCAGAAAAATTTTGTTCTGGAAGAGACATACTTTTATGGAATTAGGGTGTCATTTCTCAAGATTTTTTTAAAAGGTAAGAATAACAAATGCTTATGGCAGGAGAAGGAGCAGGAATCACAGGTCTTATTATGACTGTGGGGAATAAACAACTAAGAAAATGTCAATAGGCATGGACTATTGACTAATACAGCTATTTTCTGCCTTCACAAAATATTTATGAGAAAAATAAAGAAATATACTAACATGACCCTTTAAAATGGTATGAAAAGAAAATAGGAAGTTTTCACAAATTATTCTTGTTCTTTTCTTTCAGTTGTGTCCAATTCTTCATGATATCTTTTGGGTTTTTTTTGGCAGAAATACTGGAATGTTTTTCCATTTCCTTTTCCAGTTCACTTTACAAATGGCAAAACTAAGGGAAACAGGATGACGTGATTTGCCCAGGTTCATATAGTTAGTAAATAAATGTTTGAGGCTGAATATGAACTAAAAAAAAGTAATATTTCAGAATCCAAGACTGTCATTCTATCCACTATGCCACCTAGGTGCTTCTTTCATAAATTATATCCTGTAGTAAATAACATCTTTGCACAGATTAAATGGTATAAAGAATACAAGATCACACTCTGCTTGTTTATTGACTAAAAATATTCTTTGATAGGAAAAAAAACCAACACTGACTTCCAGGAGTGCCTCCAAAAAGGTATCTCCCATGATTAGATTAAAATTATACAAGATTCCTTGAAATAAACAACAGAAATAATTTTGTTCAACCTTCTATTTATTAATGTAAAGTAAAGTATAGAGCAGGAAGGGAGTTAGGTTTACCAAACACTCTAAACATATTCGCCATCATCATGGAGGATGCCCAATTCAGTCCAAATTGAAAAGAGACCCCTTACAGATGGGGAGGAACACTAGATGTTCCTGTTTGGGGGTGGCATTGTTCTGATTACCTGAAGTCCTAGGGCATTACAAAGCCACCCAAACCAAATTCTTAATCTCTCAAGAGTTCATTCTAGCTAGTCATATGCCCCAGATTGTGATATGCAGATTAATTTTTTAAAAAGCCAATACACCAGTTCATTCATTTTGGAAAGACACTGTACAATGGACAATGAAGTGGTCTCCACGTTGAATGGGAAATAGGACATTTAGGAAATAGAGTAGAGTTTTTAATAACCCAGTTTCTCCCAAAAAGAAAGGGCTATATTTTAAGTATTGATATCCTTCTATTGATATTATATGACTTTAGGGCAAGGAATATTATAGTCTTTGAAGACTTAAAGTTGAAAATCACCCAGAGGACAGTGAAGGGATACATAATAGCCATGATTAAGATTTATTATCACCAATAAAAAATTCTGCAGGACTGGGTGAAGAATACCATCAGAAAAATTTGGGACAGGAAGATGGGTATCACACATTTATAGCAAAATCAAGGAATGACCAATCAACAGCTCGCATGTAATCTGAAGAGATAAAGAAGGGCCACAGATGTGGTATGGATCCTCTAAAAGATTTTTATGAAAATGTGCACAAGTTACATAGGACAAGAATTTAAAGATGGGTTGCTTTGAATGTAGAGTCCTGACTGAGGAGATCACAGGTCCATGGAGAGTTAGGTAATGTCCAAAGGAGAACCAGGTAAGCACAAAGAAGTAGAGGCAGACAACAGGTATGATAAATAAGAACCTTGAAAGATAAGTTTCACTAGGTTGATTAGGGATGGGAGGGAGGGTTAGACATCAAGGAAGCATTAAGGAAGGTTTCTGGGATGAAGTGATATATGGTTTGGATCTTGAAAAAAGGAAATGTGGGTTGGGGGAAGGGAATCCATCTCAGGCACAGAGAATCAGAGGTACACTATGTATGTGTTTCTGTGTGTTTGATGTATCTGTTGTGTTGTGAGTGTGTTATTTATAACCTGGAAGATATTTCTAGGTTTTTAAATTTAGACCATAACATATTGAGAAACATAGCTTTTGAGTTGAAAAAATAACACTCTCCTCCCCCTAAATCTTCAATTCCACCAACTCAAACAGCATCTGGGGTACAGGGGGAAGGTGTGTTTTGCTTTCTATCCATCAACCCCCACCTCAATCTTACACTGAGGGATAAACAAACAGTGGGTTGTCAAAAACAAATCACCGTTTTTTTCTAGGTTTCCCCCAGAATCTTTTTATTTGAACAAGGTTTATTTATATAGAAAAAAGATTGGTCCACTTTCCAGGGATTGGGCTAGATGTCCTCTACTGTCTCTTATAACTCTGATAGTCTTTCTTCTGTGTTTGAAGGTCCTGTATAACCCTAAAGTTCTATGTTCTGTCTTCTAATATTCAATAAAGCTCTGACATTCTATGTTCTGTGTTCATAGTTCTACATGTAACCTTCCTGAAAGGTATTAGACTCCCTACCCTTAGATATCTTCAAGTGAGAATTGGATGACCTTTGAATGGCTTATGTGGTAGATTAAATTTGCATATAGGTTTCACTTTAATTAAATGATCTACAAGGTCCCTTGGAATTCTGAGATTCTATGATACCAGCTCTGACATTCCATGCTCTATGCTCTAAGATACCTTCTAGATCCAATATTCTATGCTTTATGGTCCTTGCCAAACTGAAATGAAAGGACTCATAAGTAGAGAGGAGAATGTAGGAGTAAGAATGATCCCATCAAGGCACATATACACCCTTTGACATGGACCTGGATGGGTGAAAGAGAGACATGCAGTTTAGAAAAATGGACAGAATTCTGAACTAGGAGTCAGACTTACTGTGTATCCTTAGAACAACCACTCAACTTCTTCCTTGAACATATTTCCTTATCAGCCAGAGACATAACCAATATTTAATGCTAACACTTTATACGTGACTGAAAGGACAATGGAGAAAAGTGCTTTTAGCAGGTGGGAGTAGGCTACAACATATACCTGGTAATAGCTTGAACATGAATGGAAGTGATACCAGGCTAAACCTTGATATAATGTGGAAGAGAGGAGAGGAGAAAACACTGAAATTTGAGTTAAAGGCTTTGAGTTAAACTATTAGATCTTCTCTCTAATATCTATGTGATCTTGGACAAATCATTTTCCCTCTCTGAACATCAATTTCCCCATCAAAAAAATGAATTAGATCATCTCTGAGACCCTTTCCAGCTCTAAATCCTGCAATCTGATGTTGTTGGCAAATTTAAGTGCCTGAATCTTTAGAAGCAGGATTTTCTCAAAATCTCCAAACAAAATATATCATCCAGGACACCTGGCATAGGGCCTGGATCCTACTGGGCATATCCAGGCAGTCCCCTTCCCTAGATTGGCATTTGAAGCCCCTTATGTTCCTGAAAAGTTTTTGAGGGTCAACTTCACCCTGAAACTGTCACCAAAGCATTCCAAAGCAAGACTGAAAACCCCGAGGAATTCTCACAAATCCAGGGTTGCCAAATGGAAGCCACTGTGCCAAGAGTGAAGAAGTCTGATTTGAAAAGTATAAATTTCTTAGACCCTTGTACTACCCTCACATGCAGATCTCCCAAATCCTCCTCCAACTTTTATGAATCAACAAGGTACCATTGAACACAGGCAGATAGTCAAGAGTATAGCCTTGTCTAAAATGCAAAATGTTAGAATACAAAACATATGTTTGAGCTAAAAGAGATGCTAAAATATAAAAGAGTGAATATTTGAACATAGGGCATCTGAGCTAGAATACACCTTAGAACTGAAAATATCACAACAAAAGAACATAGAATAAATGTTACAGTTGGAAATGAATTTAAATTTTGAAAAACAAGATGTTTGAGCTGATCTCCATAGCTAAAGACATTCCCATGTCAGAGAAACTTCCATAGAACATCAAAACATGATAGTAACAATAAAAGAAGTAGTAATCGTATTAGTAATAGTAATAGTACTTAGTAATAGTAAGTAGTAAGTAGTAATAGAATAGTAATAGAAGTAGCAGCTAACCTTTGTGTAGGCTTTAAGGTTTGCAAAATATTTAAATCTGTCTCATTGGATCCTCATATTAAGAGAGACATACCATTATTATTCCCATTTTATAGAGGAGAGAGCTTAGAGAAGTTAAGTACCTGGCCCAAGATCACAAAGCCAGTATACATGTGAGGGAGGATTAGAACTCAGGATTTCCTAACTCTATGTCCAGCACTCTATCCACTATTCTGCCTAGCTCCATAGTACATGGAATGTACTGGAAGGGACCTTAGAAACCAACTAGTCCAACCTCTTCATTTTGTAAATGGGAAATCCGAGGTTGAGAAATTAAGAAGGGATTTACCCAAGACCATACATTGAAATGATGTTAGAACTCATTTCCAAATCCAATGCTCCCTCCATTGCAGCAGGTCTTGTAGGTGCAAAGACTCATTCAAGAAACCTTCTCTTCTGTAGCTGTCCCCTGCCCCAAGGAAGCCTGCCTCGAATTCCCTGTTCCTTCCATTCTCCTTCTGCAGTTCTGATTCTTCCCCCAATACCATTTTAATGACATCTTAGGCTCCCAGAACCTTAAGGCTGAGGGAGTTTTTTATACCTCCCTAAGGAAGAATGAAGAGGAAGAATCATTCCTCCCAGAGGTGACTTGGAGGACAAGTTGATTGCAAAGGTTCTCCCCCGGGTGAGCAAGGAGAGAAATACTGCTCCCATTTTATTGCCAGTCATAAAAGCTCTGCCTTTTTTTTTTGATGACCCCAAGTTACAGCAGCACCATCATGAATGGTGAAATCTGGAAAGTCATATTTTTATCCATGTTTTCACAGTCATGCACATACACACACGCACAAATTCATACACATTTTTTAAGTTCAAGTGTGTATCGAAACCATCCATTGTGTTGATACAACATGTGAATATTGGCATAATTTTCAAGGAGTGTCTTCTCTTGTGTGGCATCCAGGACCCTGGCCCAGGAGTGAGGAGATCTAGTCTCTGATCTGAGCTCTTATGCTAATTTTCTACAGAACTTTGAGTGAATTCTTTCCCCTTTCTGAGTCCCAATGACTTTGTATACGAAATGAAGATAGTTGGACTAAGTGAGCTACAAAGTTCTTTTCAGTCATAACATTACATATTCAATTTTACTGCATGACATAGAAGGAACTATGAGGGAACCTGACACATACTGAGTAGAAAGAAGGAGTGGCATGAACCCTTCAGGTTTTCTTTCTTCGTTTCCATGGCCTGGGCTCTTGGGAATGAGTCTACCTAATTCACATTCATAAGAGAAACATGAGAACAAGTGTCATTAAATTTAAACATTCATATCTGAGCTAGAGAGAGGACAGAGATGGAACATGTGAGAGAAGAAAATCAGTGAGGAACAAAGAAAATGGAGACATACAGGGACAGGGAGATGATGTGAAAGGGTCATAGGAGTAGGAGATGAAAATGGAAGAGTAGAAAAGTTAGAATTTTAAAGAAAGGTGGTAAAGGGGGAAAGAAATAAGAGAATAGTTGAGAAAGTAAAATGAGAAAGATTGAAAGGAAGTATGGTAGCAAAGGGGAGAAAGTGTGATGAGACAGGAAAGATGAAAAGAGTTTACTTACCAGCCCTCATCTATTTTCTCAAGCAATAATAGACTTTAAACCTGCATGGAGATATTAGAGGGCATCTAGCCTAACCTGCAAGAAGTCTATCTTTGGTATCCTTGATGGGCAGTCATCATTTGACATGCTCTTTCACTATAGTCCTAAATTTCCAATTGACTAATTGACATGTCTTGATAATCCAAACACACATAAAACTCACTATGTCCTTCTTGAAATAGATAATAATAGCCATTGCCTCCCTCAGCCCATTTCCTCCTACTACCTTTTCTATCCCTATCAGTAAAACCTCTGTCATCCTCATATCAGGGACTATTATCATCTCAAAGCTTGAAAGAACCTTACAAATAATGTGTCCTAATACCACAGCCTCTGACGAAAGTGCTCTTATGGAAATCCAATATAAGATTTTACATCTTTTTCATTTACTTTCTTATTAGATAAAGCCCACTAGTCTAACCTTATGAGTCCTTTTGAGATCTTGATTTGCTAACCCAAAGCCATGTCTCTCCTTTATTTATATCATCTGAAAATTAGGTGAGCATGGCATTTATGTTTTTGTTCCAAGAAAAACTGAATGAAATATAGATAGAAATAGATGATAAAATAATAATATTAAGGGACTTTAATTTTCCCATCTCAGAACTAGATAAATCCAACCAAAAGAAAGGGAAGATGTTAAAGAGATGAAAAGAATACTAGATAAGTTAAATATGACTGATATTTGAAAGACCTACCTAATACCTGCATGAGGTTAGTATAGTTCTAAGCCTAAGCATGCACATAGTCCAAATATAGTTTCTGTTAGGACAGCAATAGGTTAAATAGAGAGCAAAAGTTTTATTTTAACACTCATCCTACTATGGAGAATCCAAGTGGTCTCTACCTCCTAAGATTCCCATTATTTCTACTTATGCAACCAGCCCTTCTTTGTTGCTTAAAATCTGGCTCAGACTTATAATTTTCTTTTGATACTTTCCAGAACTTTTAAGGTATAAAATTATAACTGAGGTAAGTCAAGAATTGATCGACTATTTTGCTCTTAGTAAAGAGAATTCCATCAGATAGTTGAAATCTCTAAAGCTTTTTAAGATCCATTGAGTGAAATTAACTATTTTCTCCTTCTAAGTAGTGTATACTATCTTCCCACAATAGTATCACTTCTGCATCTCCCTCTGTTGAATCCTTCTGTATTTTGCTACTCTTTTCTAGTTTTTGGATTTCATCATAAATATGTTTTCTTAATATGCATAATGCAATTTCCCTTTCTCTTTTATCTATTCTGTTCCTTTTAAAGAGGGTACCATACCTTTTCCTAGTTCTTAAAGGAACCTTTGTTGTGTTCTAGAACCCAATGCAATAGTAATTATAATAATAACTCTTATATGGTACCTTTTATATACCAAGCTATGCTAAACTCTTTATAAATATCGTCATGATGGCCCCATCACAGTGCTTACTCGGATCACCATGGTCTAGCTCTGATGGACCCCAGAGCCTACCCTCTACTGCAGGACCCAGAACTGGACCTAACTGAGACCCAGCCTGGCCACTGACAATGCCAATCCCAGCCTGCCTAGACAGTGACTGTCATGGGGCCACTAGTTGTGTCATGATCTGTGACTACCTACTGGACTGAACACATAGAAGATGTCTGCACTGATCCACAAATTGAACAGTGACCCACCATTCTCCCTGACCCAGAATGTTGGGAGCACCTATGGCCTGCTAGACATCTGACTGAAGTGGTCGACATGTGCTCCAGCATAAGATGCCTTAGGAAGGCAAGTCTGTCAAAAACCAGAAGAATTCAAAGAGATGCTGGATTTCTAATGTCTGAATATTTTGAGACTTACTTTCATGAAAAAAGATAAATATTGAAGAATTCAATTTCAGTTAGCCTTATCTGTTTTTCTGGGACAAGGTTAAACACTGTTATTTTCTTTTGAATGCCTTTATTGAAATAGCCCAGGAACCTAAGGATGGAAGATAGTTCAATAGTTGCTAATCCTGTACATGATTGTAAAAAATGGGATATAGTAATCAATGTTGTTGAAAAATATGGGATTGGTCCCTGAGTCTCATACAACAAGCCATCTAGAAGAAGGAATAGCATTATGAATCAAAAATGAGAGAATATTGTATACAGCTAAGGAATTTTATAGTCAAGCAACAGAAGATGATATGTCTGTCTATCACCAGGACACCATGATGGAAGAGGTCTTTTGAGTGGTCAGCATCTCCCTGGCACCTCACCCGAAGAAATTCACCTACAGATGTTGAGATAAAAATAAGACTTGCCATAATAATGGACCCATCTCACCTTTGGAGTTCTACAGGAAATGTATCAAGCCTTTTTTCAACATGTAAGACAAGATTTGTCAAGAGAATGACCCCTGAAGTCAGTATAAGTACAAAAAACTGTACATAGTGAAATACTTGAGCAATATAGTAAGCAGGAGAAAAACCTTGTACAACCACCAGCTCATTGACTTCTAGGAAAAAAAATAATTGTAGCCTCCATTAAAGATAGAGAAACTGTATGGTATGCTGTGACATTGGAAAACACTTCAATGACAAGCTGGCCATCAGTGATATGAATATCTATGAACATGAGCTGGCATTTCATGTCTCTCTGAAGAACGTGAACTCTGATATTACTAGGCATAGGCAGACTCCTGCTTTGCTGACCCCTTCACTCCAGGAGCTTCTTAGAGAACTGTACTTTAAGTTGTACTATGGAATCCAAACACTCTCACTCCAGATAGGCTACTCTTTAAAACTAAAATACAAGATCATGCTGTACCCTCTCCTCAACCTCAGTCATCCAGGCTCTTGTCACAAGTTCTGCCTGATTCTCAGAGTGATAAAAGGAGGTAAATCCCTAAGTGTTTTATTCAAATAGTTTTTTTTTAATTTAAATTCCATAGATCAGAGAGAGAATTTAAGACATAGGTGGAAGGAGAAATTTAGGTTACTTTCCATCTTTGTCTGTGATTCTCAGCTTTCAGAGGGAAAATGTCAGCCTAAGATTTGAGGCCACAGAGCTGCCTGCTGCTTGACCAATGGTAAAAACTCTACCACTCTGGTTCCTGAATTTCAGCTCTTCCATTTTAGCTTTATCTGCTTCTATCAGCATGGAGATAGGGATGAGAATAGATATAGGAGGATGATTGAGTTTGGCCTCATTCCCATGGGTTGGAGTTACAAGGGTGGAGGGAGGGACAAAGTTACCTCCTCTTGATAAAATGCCATCGAAGTTCAGGTTCAGGAAGTTGAGGTTGACCAAAATTATATCATGACTTGAATTTTTAAAAAGAGAGGCATCTCTAGCTGTGTAGATAGGATTAACTTTCCCTTTATCTACTTTTGAATTAATCAATAGAAACAAATACACCCCTACTTAACCCTAAAGTAAGGGAAGTCCACAAACTACTACAGGAGTTTACACCTCCAAAAGTGAAAACACCTCTACTTAATGCCTAAGTAGGAGAGGTCCACAAGTCACTTGCAAAAATGGGTGACAACTCAGAATCTACTAACTGTCCCCTGGGCAGTGCTAAGCAAATTTAAAGATTGCAATTGGTCTCCATAAAGTGGAGGAAGGGACAGGAAGTAACATGGAAAAATCACTATAAAAGCCCTGAAATTCCTGTCCAAACTCACTTTCTTCTTTGGACTGGACTTTGGAGGAGCTCTGGTTTGGAACTTCAGCTTGAATTCTGACTCTTGGACTGCTTCTTGTAAGATTGCTCTTGGATCTTCCCTCTGGACTACAATGTGGGTGAGTGAAAAGGCTGACTCCTTTCACAGCTTCTGGAGAGATTAGTTTCCAGAGAGGCCTTCCAGTCTTGGGGATGGCGCATGGTTATTCACCACTCAATCCTCTGGCTAAATGGCCCTCTGACTGAGGGCCCTCTGGTGGAGGGTTAATCAGGCCAGCCTGAGTTAAGCCAGGCACTGAAGAAACATTAGGGTGATAAGCTAGACTGCTTACTCTACCCTCTTTCACATTTCTCTGCTTTACTATTTCTCTCTATTTTGTAAATAAAGTTACTAAATAAAAAGTCATTTTGACTTGAGTTATAATATTGGCAACCACATTCTCTTATATTTAATTTTAATTCCTACATAGCCCAATGGTGTCTTGTTAAACTTCTGCATCCTAAAGGGGCCAGGGCAGGGCAAGGCAGGGGAGGAGGCAGGACTACATTCTTTAAGACAACTAGATGGTGTTGAGAAGTTTTTGAATAAAATACTTCCTCAAAATAAATAAATAAATAGATAGATAGATAGATAGATATCATCACATTTGCCTTTTACATCACTATGAAGAAGGTACTGTTATTATCCTTATTTTACAGTTGAGGAATCTTATAAGGAGTTTAAGTGACTTGCCCAGGGTCACACAGCTAGTGTTTGAGTGTATATTGGACTTTTGGTCCTCCTGATTTCAGGTTCAATAGTCTATTTGTTGCATCATAAATTGCATTCATAAAAGGATCTGTCCTCTTTTTTTATTTTTTTAACCCTCATCTTCTCTACTAGAATTGATACTAAATACTAGTTCCAAGGCATAAGAACAGTAAGGACTAGGCAATTGGGATTAAGTGACTTGCCCAGTGTCACACAGCTAGGATGTATCTGAGGCCTCATTTGAAGACAGGACCTCCTGTCTCTAGGCCTGGCTATTTATCCTCTGGGCCATTTAGCTGTACCAAAATTAATCAGCTTTCTTAAGAATCTCTGTTGTGTTCTAGAGTTCGCTGAAATAGACAAAATGCATTCACATATACAGCAACTAGAGAAATTGTTCTCCATATAGAATATCTATTCCATCATGATTCTAGCAGGCAACATCTTAGGCCTGGAGACCTTCAGAGAGCTTAGTGTAAGAACCAGTTCATTCAGATCATCCCTGGAGCACATCTGATATACTATGGCAGGGTGTCTCTTCTTCCTCAATGACTACTTTCATGTGGGAACTCAAGAAATTGTTGAACAAAGTTATTTCCATGATTACATCTGCCATAGCCTCTGATTTTAGCATACACATGGGAGAATCCATGGTAGAAAAGTGTCTTTTGTTCTACTGAGTCAAATGCTTTTTAAAACTCAATAAACAATAGGCACAGCAGGATTTTATATTCTCCACACTTTACAATCAGTTGTGTGACTGTGAAAATGCAGTCTGCTGTAGAAAATCATCTGTGAAAGCCTGCCTGCTCCCTTGTTATATTTTCATAAAATGCATGCATAGATCATTCTCATAAAGATTTTATAGAGATGAAAAAGTAGGAATATGTGTTGCTACTTGCTAATTTTTTTCTTGGTTGCCTTTTTAAAAAATGATATTTTCCATTCTGTTGACATCTTCCCCTCTTTAAAATATCTTGAAAATTGATTCCCCAGGTGTTTCTAAAATACTATCACTTCTAGAAAGGATTTATTCTCTATGATCAGGTTCTTCTGCACTTCCTGATTGAATCTCCTTAAGTATCACTGTCACTGCTTTACAAATACTAAAGTTTAAATGTGGTGATACCAGCTTCATCACACCTGGCATTAGGTCACCATAGAAATATTAGTAGACTGTTCCACTTTGTGTCTATTTTTTTCTCCCTCCATTTTTATCTAGAATTGCCATGGAACAGCATTCAAAAGCCAAGCTCTATATAATATTACCTGCCTTCTTAGAGAGGAAGGAGAGATGACACAGAGAGTGGGAAAGGGATGAGACATAGATTTCTGGACACAGCTAAGGTGAGAACTTGTTTCTCTTAGAAAAACATGTTTATTATAATTTATCACATATTTATACAAATCATATGCATTATTATCATGTTATATAAAAAATAAGTTATATGCAAAAAATTTAAAAACAACTTCTAATTTCCTTTGTGGCTCTCTGGAAGTTTCTCTTCCTTGACACAGACTACAAGAGAGTCAAAAATTTCACATTGAAGTATTTGGTATAAGACAGAATCTGAATAAGTATCATATCATGGACTGCTATCTGGACTGTCTCTACATTGCCAATCCAGGTACTTCACCTTCCCCTACCCTCCACTGCGCCCCACTCTTACACATTCCCACACCATTTTATCCCTCATCTTTTTTAGCTTTTTTTTGGTATTATATGTTGTTTTCCCTTATTAGAATGTAAGCTCCTTGAGGGCAGGGCTGTCTTTTTGCTTGTATGTGTGTTCCCAGAAAATAGGACAATTCCTGACACATAGTAATTATTTAAAAAATGCTTGCTGACACCCTGACTGCTATCACTGTGGATAAGGATGGGGGAACACCAGAACCCGACCTACTACAAACAGATCTTCATACAACAAGGCTCAATCACACTTATACCTGACCAGCTCTACCTGAACACGGAACACTCTGTCTCTCACCTCTATTCTGCATATTTACTTTTTCTCATCTACATGAGCCCTTTCCCTTACTGTCCCACCAAGACATGTGCACACACACTCCACTGATTCATGTATTATTGGAAGATTTAAATTTAGAGCTGGACATTTAAAAAGTGCTAGGTCCTACAGTAGAGTACTGGGCCAGAAGCAGGAAGACCTAAGTTCTTATAAAGCCTCAGACACTTACGAGATCTATGACCAGAGGGGCATATCAGTCTCTTCTACCTTGGCAAACTCTGTCTACCTTAATTTTCCTCGACTGTAAAATGGGAAAGATAATAGCATCTACTTCCCAAGGTTGTTGCAAGGTTCAAATGAGGTAATATTTGTAAAATGCTTAGCACTTAATATATTCCCTTTCTTTCCTAACAGATGAAGAAACATGTTGATGCATAAGTCTGAGTTTCTTGATCTGTAAAATAGGGATAATAATAGCATCTATGTCCCAGAATTATTACAATGATAAAATGAGATGATATTTGTAAAGCACTTGGCCCTGTGTCTGGCACATAGTAGGCACTATGTAAATGTTGTTATTCTAATTATTTTGTCATTATTTTCATAAGCTATAATTATCTTCTTGACAGTCAATTAGCTTGTATTCACTTCAATCACCAAAAGGCAAGAAGGCCATAGGTACAATACAAAGACATCTTATTGCTCCTTGTGTCCTGATGAAACCAAATTCTATGAAATTCTTTATTTCATCAAAAAGAACCCATGAGAAATGATTTCTTTATCCCTTGTAGATTAATTTCAATTCAGTCAATAAACATGTACTTGATATGAGTTAGACTTTGTCCTAGGATCTAGGCAAACAAATAAATAATCTACTGAAATTTAGAGTGAAACTGCCAATACAAGTTATTCCTAAGTTCCTTAAAGACTTGTCAGTCCATTGGTATTTTTTAAAGATCACAAGCTAAGAATTCAAACATAAAGTAATATATGTGAACATGAAGAATATGGAAGTATTTATTGTGTGATAGTATGTGTATAATTGATATCAGAATACTCACCATCTTAGGGAGGAAAGAAGGGAAGGAGGGAGAGAATTTGGATCATGATATTTCAGAAAATAAATGCTAAATTTTTTCCTATATTTCCTAATTGACAAATGGTCAAAGGATCTAAACAAGTAATTCTCAGATGAAGAAATCAAAGTTATCAATAATCATATAAAAATTTTCCAAATCACTTCTGATTGGGGAGATGCAAATTAAAATAACAATGAAGTACCATCTCACACCTACTAAGATGATCAATATTATAGTAAAGGAAAATGATAAATGTTGGAAGGGATATGGTAAAATTGGTAGAGTTGTGAATTGATCCTACCATGCTGGAGGGCAATTTATAACCAAAGGACTATAACACCATGCAGATCCTTTGATCCTGTAATGCCAGCAATGGGTCTGTATAGCAAAGAGATCAAAAAAGGGGGAAAGGACCTACTTGTACAAAAATATTTATAGTAGCTTTTTGTGGTAGCAAAAATTTGGAATTTGAAGGGATGTCCATAAATTGGGGGGAATGGCTGAACAAATTGTGTTATATGTTGGTTGTGGAGTACTATCGTGCTATAAGAAATGATGAGTGAGATGGTTTCAGAAAAAAACTGGAAAGATCTACATGAACTGATGCGGAGCAAAATCAGCAAAACTGGGAGAACATTGTACACAGTAACAGCAATATTGTACAATGATCAACTATGAAAGATTTAGCTGCTCTCAGAAATACCATGATCCTGACTTATGGTAAAGAATGCTATCCACCTCCAGAGAAAGAACTGTTGGATTCAGATGCAGATCAAAATATATTATTTTCACATTAGTTTATTTATGGTTTTATTTTAGGATTTTGGTTTTATGTTAGTATTCTCTTATAACAATGACCAAAATGGGAGTATGATTTGCATAATACCTTATGCATAACCCAGATCAAATTGCTCCCCATACACATTTGAGAGGGGGGAGGGAAGAGAGAGAGGACAATTTGGATCTAATAATATCAGAAAACATGGATTGGAAATTGTTCTTACATGTAATTGGGAAAATAAAATATCTTCAAATAAAAAATAAAATAATGAATAAATATAAAGATAAAAATTGTTTCTACATGTCAGTGGGGAAAATATGATAAAATGTATTGTCATTAAAGTAACATGTGTAGGCAATAGAATAGACCTATGCCTCTTAATACTCTGACCCAATTTTGGTTCTACCACTCTATCCCTATCACTGTAATAGTGGAAAGGAATCACTCAGGATTGAGAGTTATTTTGTACTTTTTATTTATGTCATGGGTAGACATGACCAAGATAATTTATTAATGGTCAATGCCCTGATCATAATCTCTGTATTTAGCTAGGCTGATTCTCAAACATTAGGCTCTATCAGAGTTGTATAGGGTATTTCTGCAGAACTACTGTATACCATCTATAATCACTACTAGTAGACTGCTAGATGCCATTGCAAATTAATGCTGGAGTGGTTGGCATTTTCCTTCCCCAAGAAGAGTGATATAGCATCATTGTGTGCTCATTCCTCTAGGCTACTTCCAAACTTTGAACTATGACTGGACTTTACATACTTATGCAGGGAATGTCTTGGTTAAGCTTTTGTTCACATTGCATCCTGCTTCCTTAAAGTATTGAGTATTATGCTATTGTCAAATGTTAGGAATAGCTCCAGCTTAGGACTCCCAAGGTTTCAGAACTCCCCAAATGGTCTGATATTCAGCAAAATTTAATCACTGTCCTCCTTGTCTACTCAAGTCCCTGACCTTGATCTGGGTCTCTATTAACACTCTTGTTGTTTTTTCCCCTGGTTCATATCATTAATTCAAAAAGCAAGATTGAGTTTCTAGGTGCTCAGGATGCAAATTTTTTTAAAGTCTTCAAACTTAAAAAGCTTGCATTCTACTAGAAATAAGGGAAGAGGTAATAAAAATCAGTCAATCAATAATCATTCATTCATTGCCTGTTATGTGCCAGGTATTATGTTAAGTTCTGGGGTTACAAAAGGAGGCAAAAGACAGCCTCTGCTCTCAAGGAGCTCAAAATAGAATGGGGGAGACAAAAGGAAATATATACGAAGACATACAAGAGAAATAAGAAATAATAGAAAATATTTAAAATAGGGAAGATACTAATGAAATAGAAGAAAGAGCCTTTGGTTTGGCCATTTTCTAATGGATGATGACTTGTTTAGAAAGCTTTAGAGGGCATTCCTATGATACAAATTAGACTGGATGACCTCTGAAGTAAAGAGAGCTCATATATTTAGAAATTCTGTAACTGACTTGGGCAGTTCATGGAAACAGGAATACCTATTGAAAGAATAGAATGATGGCTTTAGGAATGGGGATGAGGGAAACAAAAAACAAATCATAACATCCCTATTCCTAAAGCCATCATTAAATAGATAGATAGATAGATAGATAGATAGATAGATAGATAGATAGATANAAAGCCATCAATAGATAGATAGATAGATAGATAGATAGATAGATAGATAGATAGATAGATGATAGATAGATAGATAGATAGATAGATAGATAGAGATAGAGATAGATAGAGATAGAGATAGATATAGAGACAGACAGACAGAAGGACAGACAGACGGAGACAGAGACAGAGACAGAGACAGATAGAAACAGAGACAGAGACAGAGAGAGTCTTCCTTCCTCATAGATGAGCTCTGTCCAAAACCAAGGAGATGATGCCTCTGCTTATTTTGGGCCTCACACACCATCTCAGCTCTTTATCTCTATCCACCCCCAGAAGTTATCAAGGGTGGCAAAGTATCTACTTAATTCCAAACATATATTGTCTCATTAACGTGCCCAAAGGAAACTGTAAGAGTCCTTCATCACTGAGAAAAGACAATTTACTGGAGAAAGGTGGAAAAAGTGGGCAAGTAGCCCAAACTCTGCATTCTGTCCCTGTTAGCTTTTCTCCAGACAGCATGTGGTTCACAAGAAGAAAAATTCAAAATATACTCAGGTACCTCTCCAGGTTCCTCTGATTAACTGGTTTTTCCTGATGTGTGGAGAGGGGTGGCAGGTCATAGATCTTTCTCAGGTGAAATATGACCTCTGTTATTTTTTCCCTATCTATACAACTTCCTATAGCCCATTTATTCTGTGGGCCCCATGGATATCTTCAGGTTCCTCCTTACACCCTCCTACAAAATACTCTGTTATCCTGACTTGTGTGATATAAGCCTCATCTAGTTCTCTTTCTTCAAATTCCTCCAGCTTGTCACCACCACCCTGCAGTCTGCTCAAAGGTCAGTGCATCCCTAGCCCAGACCATCATTTCTTGAGTTGTCCAGGCCATGCTCACTCACTTAACCACTCCTCCCTTTCTGGACTTCTCTACCTCCTCACCAATAGCCTTGGCCTAAGTGGAAATACTCCCTTCTTTCAACCTTTTACACCTGATCTTTATATGTTACTGTCCCCCATAAGACTTTTAAGCTCCTCAAGGCAAAATACTATCTTTTTTTTTTTTTTGCTTAAATTGTATCCTTAGAACTTGGCACATAGTAATACTTAATAAGTTCTCTGTGTATCTATCTCTCTAATGTCAAAAAATGTGAAAACTTGAAAGGACTTGAGAATATAGATCATAACTCATCATAACTCAAAGGATTCTTTAACCATAAGATATTAAAATACAGAATTTTTATATAAAAATGATCTGAGAATATCCAATGTTAGACCTTAGTGACAGAGCTAAAATAAGTAGTCCTAGCACCTCAGCAAACTTAATGGAATGCGTTCACCCCCAAGCAAGAAGAATAAAAGAACCCCTTCAATTCAACTTCTAAGATAAATCAGTTATAAAAAGAACCTTGAAAATCATCAATACATAAGGCCCATGGGGGAAGAGGCAGAGATTCCTCTAAATTTGGTCCCCATGAGCTAACATCATGAGTCATCTTCATAATTATCCAGCTTCTATCTCAATGCCTTATCCCCCTGTAGTTCCCTGTATTTCATCTCTGAATCTATTAACACATAGTTTCCTTCAAAACTTAAAATATCATCTTCTTGCTCAGCCCTTTCCCTGTCTTCCCATTTCCTAGTACCTTCCCCCACTAGGTACTTTTCTAAATTTTGTAGAGGTATATACATATAGACAGATATATAAACACATAGATATATACATAATCTGCATGTACACTTGTAAGTAACATGCATATTTGTATAGGCATGTGTGTTTTTGGTATATATGTGTACATATGTACATATACATGGACATGGACATGGGAATAAATGTAAATACTGGCATACATATAGACATAGATTTTGACATGAATATAGACATTAACAGACACTGACATAAAGACATAGACAGATATAGACATAGATATAGACATAGATAGACATTGACATGCATAAACACTAACACAGATAAAGAAATAGACAGATATAGACATAGAAATAGATGTAGACATTGAAATGCATATAAATATAAACAGACATTGACATAGGTAAAGACATAGACAGATATAGATACAGACACTGGCATTGACATAGGTATAGACATAGACATTGACAAAGATTTAGACATAGACATTGATGTATATAGACATAAACAGATATTGACATAGATATAGACATAGAAATAGACATAGACATAGGGTGTTCCAAAAGTCTTGGTGAAGTTTTTAAGTTATTAAAGCTTAATACTGCAGCAGAAATTTGAGGACACTCTATTTAAGAAGAGAGACTGGACCTGTGATTTCATTGGCATAGGGACACTTGGGTAAAGAAATTCTCTCACCCAGTACAGGTCAGAATCCTCTTTGTAACATATTTTCTCAGAAGGTTTCTATAGGGCATTTTTGGCTCAACTCTTTTCATATTGTTTAACCTTTTCCCCTCTACTTTCTGGATCCTGCTGTTGTAATTCTTGAATCCCTGGCGTAAGTCAACATTTCATCAGGATCACTATCCATTCTCACTTCATTCTGAACTCAAATTACTTTCCAGATTTTTTCACCTCCATATCAGCACTTTTGCTCTGGAAATAATTAAGATAGGGAAGATACTAGAATTAAGATTAAATAGAAGAAAGAGCCTTGAGTTTGGCCATCTTCTAATGCATGATTATTTGTTTGGAAGCGCATTCCTATGACACAAGTTAGATTGGATAACCTCTGAATTAAAGAGAGCTCAGATATTTAGCGATGCTGTAACTGACTGGGGCAGCTCCCCCAAACCCTGATTTGCAGTACCTATTTATATTTCATCTTCCTTTATTACAATGTAGGCTTCTTAGACTGTCTTCCTTTCTTGTATTTGTACTGTCACTGACACAGTCCCTAGTACACAGTAAGTGTTTAATAAATGTTTTATGTATCTTATATCTCTACTGAGGAATTAAGTGACTTGCTAATTGTCTCATTACTGCACCTATAAGAGGCAGAACTTGAATCTAGCTCTTCTTGGCTTCAAGACCAGATCTCTCGTCATGTTATTTAAACTCTCTGAGGATGTAAGATGCAGAGAAGGCTCTGGTTGGCATTGGTAGAGTTCCCTTTGCCAATGAAATGAAATGTCGAGTTCTATTACCTAAAGCTACATGTATACATTTTCTCCTCTGATAAAAGCTTTGTGAGCATAGAAATATTTAATCTTTGTCTGTACATAATGCCTAACACAGTTGGACACATACCGAAGACATTATAAATGCTTATGGATAGTAAATGGATGGATAGGATAATATAATTAAGAGTAGAAAAGGAATTTAGAGATTATGAGATTGTTAGCTCTCCCATTAGATCATAATGAGATCAGAAACTGTCTAGTTATATCTCTAGTGCTTAGCACAGTGCCTAGAACATTGTTATTTAAGTCTTTTTCAATTATGTCTGACTCTTCATGATTCCATTTGGAATTTTCCTGACAAAGATACTGGAGTGGTTTGCCATTTCATTCTCTAGTTCATTTGGCAAATAAGGAAATTGAGGCAAACAGAGTTAAGTGATCTGCCCAGTATCTCACATCTGATGTGTCTGAGGGTAGATTTGAACTCAGAAAGACTCTGAGAATGGCACACCTAACTGTCCCTAGGCAAGTCATTTAACCTCTATTTGTCTTAGTTTCATCATCTGTGAAATAAAGATAGTATTATCCTCTACCTTTTATTGTTGTTGAAAGAACCAAATAAAATAATATTTTAAATGCTTAGCATAGTTCTTGAGACATGGTAATAACTTAATAGATGTTTATTAACTGTCTAATCTGGTCCCCTCATTTTTCTGATGAAGAAACTGAGGATGAAGTGACCAACCAAAAGTAACATAGGTAGCAATAACTGAGTATGAATTTTAACTATTGCATATAAGGAAAATGGAGTCCAGAATGGATATTTTCCACCAGGCCACACATCTGACTAGTTGCAGAAAGAAAATTAACAAACCTCCCATCTTCCATTTTGGTGGTTTCTTTCTAACTCACACTGAACATTTGGAGAGCTATCTGATCTCCTGACTGGTAGGATAATAAATTCCAATTGGGAAAAGGGATCTTATGTTTAAAACTGAACAAAATCTCAGGTATTTAATCCAGTCACTTAATTTTACAAATGAGGAAACTAAGGTATACAAAGGCAAAATCTCACGGGTTAGAGGCAGAGCTAGGATTTTAGCACAGGTTCACTCTGACTCAAGATTCAAAACCACAAGTCCACTATATTCTCCTGGCTCTCTAGTACCACAAAGGGCTTCTCAATTTGTCCAAGAATGAAGGTCATAGTCATTCTAGACTTAAAAGGTAAGCTTAAATAATTTATTTCCATACTAGCCTTTGAGAGAGAGAGAGAGAGAGAGAGAGAGAGAGAGAGAGAGAGAGAGAGAGAAAGAGATGGATAGATGGATGGATGGATGGATGGATGGATGGATGGATGGATGGATGGATAGATAAATAGTTGGATGGATGGATTGATGGATAGATGAATAGTTGGATGGATGGATTGATGGATAGATGAATAGATGGACAGATAATATCTATTCCCCTTAAGTTTGAATTCCATTAGAATGTTTCTACCTGTCTGTGGAATAAAAAATCACACCATTAGCAAGACACAGATATTCAATCCTTTCACAGGTAGAGAAATTATGCTGTCATCCAGCTGAGGCACTGGGCTTACCTTTCCTTGTGATTAATGATATCAACCACTGCACAAACCATTCCAAAAGGTGCCAGAAGATGATTGCTTACAAAATGTACCAATTACAAACATCTTTTCTCCCTCATCCTCCGCCCCTCTCCTAAGCCCCCATCAAATAAATAAACAAGTCATCTTCCAGGCCCCCAGAAAGACTGAATATTCAGAACAGTCCTCCCTTTACTTGATGAGAATGCCCAATCATTTGAACCAGGATAAAATGTCTCCACTTTGATTGGATACAGGGTCTGTATGTATGAATGAATGAAATGTAGCAGGAGACTCAAGGATGTCACATGCTGCTGAGAGTAAAAGAAGGCATCCTAGACCTCCCTGCTTTGTTTTTAAATTATTTTTGTTGAAAGATATAGGAAGGAAAAAAAGAAAAGAAAGAAACATTTATTAAACACCCACTATATGCCAGTCACTGTGCTAAGCACTTTACAAATGTTATTTCATTTGGTCCTCACAACAATATTAAGAAGTAAAGGATAACATTATCTCAATTTTACAGGTTATGACACTGAGGCAGAATTTAGGTGACTTGTCCAGGGTCTCACAGCTAGTAATTATCTGAGGCCAAATTTGAAGTCAGGCCTTCTTAATTTCAAGTCCAGCATTCTATCCACTGGATAACATAGTTGCTTCTAAAGATGCTAATCTTTACAGGACAAGAAAATCTCTGTTAATACAGATCCAAACCCATAATACTTTAAGTCCTAATCAATACGAAATAATCAATCCTAAAATTACTGATTCTCTTTTATTTGGTGTGATGATAGCTGGAGAGGGTCAGAAGTGGAATCTATCAACTGAAGAAGGGAATGAAATAGAGAAGTACTAACCCCACTTTCCAGCCACTCAACAGTCAAAATCACCTTGGAAATTGGGGAGCTAGGAGGAAGTAATTCAAATTTCCATTCCATTCAAGTCCAACTTTGTACAAAATATTGTCCTGTCTATAGCAGGGAGATAGAGATAAAATCCTGATCTATGACTCCATTGGGATAGGGAGCTCCTGATTGAGAAATCTCCCTCTGTCAACACAGGTTGTTACTTTCCTTGAAACTTGTGGTCTATAAAAACTATAGAAACTGCTTAAGTTACTTGCTTAGGATCACACAGGATCAATCACAGGACTGAACCTAGTTCATTCAGTGTTGGGGCTAACTCTCTATCTACTACACCATGTGCCCTCTCATGTGTGATAATTAGATTAAGTCTACACTGCCCATCTTTAGATTTAATCACCAAAGGTGAGAACACCTCTACTTCTAGGAGGTCCATAACCCATGTGTGCTAGAGTGAGGGACGAATCAGAACCAATTGACCCACCCCCTATGAAGTCTATGATAAGTGTCTATTGTGATTGGTCATGCAAATTAGGAGGGAGGAAGTGATACATAAGTGACCCCTTTAAAAGGAGAAGGTCCTCAGTCAGCTGAGGTCTTAGGTGGAAGAGAGCATCTGGTGAGGACCTCTCCTGGTTCATGTAGGAGTGTTGGAATGCTGAGACTCTGGTGGGACCTCTGACTGCTTCCCTTTGAATTGTCACGTGGGTAATTTAGGCTGACTCTCTCTCTCTCTTCCCTTGGCGTTTCTGGAGGCTCTACCCTAAGGGAGACCTCTCTTGCCTCTCTAATTGTAAAAGGCCGTGTGGCTAGAAGCCTTGTTTAATTGACCTCTGTGCCCCTCTGCTGGACCTCTGAAGCCTCCCTGGTTCAGGCCTCTGGTCAAGGGCCAGAGTTTCTCTCTCTCAATTTTCCTATCTTCAACCTTCCTAATCATAAATAAACTTCCATAAAAGTCAATTTTGACTTGAGATTATTCTTAATTGAGGATTGATAATAGTTCAATCCTCTGGCAACCACCTTTTAATATATTGAACCCATAAAACCCTTTTCCCCCCTTACACATGATAGTCCTAGTATGGAGGAGGGAGATAGGTATAAGACACAAAAGCATACAGGCTAATAGAGAGTATTTCATGCTAAGTATTCTAGAGAGAGGCAAAGCTTCATATGATACTGTAGGTGGAAATTTATTTCTAAATAGGAAGATTAGAAAAGACTTCCTAGAGAGAGTAGAATTTAAGTTGGATATCAAAATATAAATAAGAGTCATCTGGTGAAAAAAAAAAATCTGATGGGGAAGACTGATCTAGTTTGCTGAGATGTACCCAGGCTGGGCAGAAAAAGAGGTCTGAAGAAGTGCAGAGACATTTCTGGAAAACAAATTACTGAGGAACTAGAGAAGAGAGAGCAGAGAGTTTGAAGTCATCCAGTCCTGTGAAGATGGTGCAGGGCAAAGATCCCCATCTTCAAGAACTTCACCTTAGTCTGCCTCAGTTTCATTAACTGTAAAATTGGGACGATAATAATAGTACCTATTTCTCATGATTCTTTAAAGGAACAAATAATATTTGTAAAGTGCTTAGCACAACACTTGGTGTATGCATAGAAGGTGATCAATAAATATTATTTCCTTCCTTCCATAATCAATTTAGACTGTTTTCTACCATGTTCTTTAGGAAACAGAATTCTACAACCTCCCTCAATAAACTCTTTTTCCAACATTAGACTACCCACAATTTCAGAGGTTCCTCTTTATGTCTAAGCAGACTCTTTTTTTATTTGTCACTTTTATTTTCCTGCTATAGTTATTTTTTAATAGTTACTAGAAAAGAACCAAAGATCTATTATTAAAATGTACAGGATTCCTAAGAGACTGTCTATTTACAACACACACACCCACATACAGATACAAATATATACCTCCACTCTTTCATTTTTCAAGGAAAAAAAAAGCAAATACATAAAGGGAGACTGACTCGCCCAAGGCCACACAGGGAGAGAATAATTAGAGCTAAAACTAGAGCCCATCTCTATTGGCTTCCAGGGTAAGACTCTTCAATTACATTCATAGCCTACTGCCAACTTTGATTCCTCCCTTTAATAAATTCAAATGTCCAAAAGTTCTAATATCATCTAGACCAGGGGTTCTTAATTTTTTTATTGTTTGGTTCATGGACTCCTGTTTTTAGTTATTATTTTGACATTTAGCAATATAATAGGTAACATAACAATAATATAACATATGTATGATTTGTTACAAATATGTAATGAATTATAATAAATATGCTTATCCAAGAGAAACAAGTTCTCACATTAGCTATGCCAAAAAAATCCTTGTATAATTCTTTTTTTTTCCCCTTCCCTCACACCTTTCTCTTTTCCCCAAGAAGGCAGGTAGTATGATATAGGTTGTACAAATATTATCATATAATACATATTTCCCTGTTCATCATGTTGTAAAACAAAACACATATTGTTTACACTAGAGAAAAATTCATGGAGGAAATAAAGTAAAGAATGGTATGTTTCAATCTGCATTTGGACATATTGAACAGAATGTATCTGTTCCTTTTACAGGAACGGATATCTTTTTCCTCATGAGTCTCTTGGAGTTTGTCCTAGACCCTTGCCTTGTTCATAATAACTAAGTCATTCACAATATCATACATTGTTGTTACTGTGTACAGCATTCTCCTGGTTCTGCCAACTTTACTTTGTTTCACTTCATACAAGTCTTTCATAAACCTGTTTTTGACCATCTTTAAAACCCTTCTCAGGATGTTTTTAAATACATAAAATAAAATATACACAGGATTATAAAAGAAACTAATATATATTGAAAATTATCCCAAAATTACTTGCTTCAGCAGCATGTATACTGAAAATTATCAAAAAAAAAAGCCTTTAAGTTTACAAACATTAGGTAAAGAACTGTCTAGACCAGTGATTCCCAAAGTGGGTGCCACCGCCCCCTGGTGGGTGCTGCAGCAATACGGGAGAGTGGTGATGGCCACAGGTATATTTATCTTTCTTATTAATTGCTATTAAAATTTTTAAAAAATTAATTTCCAGGGGGCTAAGTAATTTTTTTTTTTTTCTGGAAAGGGGATGGTAGGCCAAAAAAGTTTGGGAACCACTGGTCTAGACCTTTCATTTTATAGATGAGAAAACTGAGGACCAGATGGTAAAGGAACTTTCCCGGGATTACTAAATAGTAAGAGAATAAAGATCCAAATTTGAGTTTTCTTATACCAAAATATGATCTTTCCCCTTCATTCTAGCTTGTTCGCAGGGCCTGCTGTTTTTATTCTTTGCCCCAGTGAAATCTGGTGTGCAAGAGACTGGGCGATCCTGATTGTTCCAGAGACCTTTCACAAAACAACCAGTCAGCAAATTGTACCTGCTGACCCAAGAGGGACAGTAAGCTTTTCACATGTGTAAATTAAAGAGAAAGACAAGGGGAAAATAAGTCTCACAGCCTAGTCCCCAGGTCTATAAACTCTAACAGGAGTCTCCTACCTCATAGATCAGAGGCCTGAACACAAAAAAAACTGCCTCACAGCATTCAAATTACAATAGAGCATCTCTCCCTCCAACTTCCCCAGTCACATCCCCTGAAACGCCCCACCATCTGAACCTGACACTATGGTCTCCTTCTTGCACAGGTAGTCAGGCCATCACAGGGATGGGGACTCGGGGAAACAAAACAGAAGAAAAATGATCTGGAGGCTGTTTGCTCTGAAAGAGTAAGGGAAGAGATAGTTTATGTTCTACAGAGCTCGGATGATTATTCCCCTGGACAGACTCAGAATACACAAGAAGGAAGAGATAACAATAAAATCCATGGGCTCTGTTGTCCATAAACAAGACAAAATCTGGGAAACGAGCATGGTGAATTGCATATCTTAGTGCAAAGACACACATTTGAGCTCATAGAGCACAATGAGATTCAAATCAATAGGACTCATGAGTGACCAGTGGTGCTAAAAGAGCATGCCTCATTTAAAAGGAACAGAGTGTATAAAGGGAGGAGGGCAGAAAAGAGGGGAAGGAGGGGGAGAAATGAACTGGGGAAGGGAAAGTACCATGTCTATTAAGAACATAAGTGCAAACTCATGGGGAAATCAAGAAAAGATAAGAGAGAAGAACTATGGAGAATATTTAGATAAAGGTCAGTGAAATGTTCTTCAGAGCATCTGGAGTACAAGAGGAAAAAGATGAGAAGTTCAAGATCACAAGTCTAGCACTGAGACTTGATACAACAATGATGGGGGAATCAACAGGTCATTTACTGAAACTCCTTCTCTGTCTGTCTCTTCCTCTTTCTCCTGGAGTCTTTTTTTCTCTTTCTTATTCCCACTTTTCTCTGTCTTTCTTCTTTCTATGTCTCTCTTGCCTTTCTGTCTCCCTCAGTATATTTTTCTGTTTGCCTCTCTGTCTGTCTCTGCCCAATCTCTCTCTTCCTCTGTCTCTCTCCCTCTCCTTTATATGTCTATCTCCCTCCCTCCATCCTTTCGCTCTCTCCCCCTTTCCTTTCTACCTCTGCTGCCTTTCTCTACTCTCAGGCTTTCTCTACTTGTCTCTGTCTGTCTTGTGTTTCTTTATTTTTCTTTTTTGTTTTTTACATTTTTAAACCTTTAACTTCTGTGTATTGGCTCCTAGGTGGAAGAGTGGTAAGGGTGGGCAATGGGGGGGGGGAGGTCAAGTGACTTGCCCAGGGTCACATAGTTGGGAAGTACCTGAGGCCAGATTTGAACCTAGGACCTCCTGTCTTTAGGCCTGACTGAGCTACCCAGCTGCCCCCTGTCTTGTCTTTCTGTCTGTCTCTCTTTATGTCAGTATGTCTGTGTCTCTCTCCCACATGCAGAAAAACTAAAAATTTCTTACTTTGCCTTTAAAAAGTAGACGCCTCCCCCAAAGAGAGTTGTTGTTGCCTTCCTACTATTCATATCAAATATTATATTATAACTTAGGCTAGTTACTAGTATAATGGGCCTAGTTCTCTTGTCACTGACTCAACTCCTTTACCTGATCTAGTAATCAGTATGGTCTGACCATCAAGCCTTTGTCCCTCTGCTGTCCCCACACACCCCTTCCCACATCACAGAAACTAAACTTTCCGGAGGAGAGCGATGTCTTAATCTTTGTCTTTGTGTCCTCAGCACCTAGCAGAGACTCCGGCCCATACTGGGTGTTTAATAAATGCTCATCAATTACTTGGCTGAATGAGAACAACTTTTTCTGACCATTCTAAACCTGAATCTTAGCAACAAGAAGGAACTGGTTGCTGAGATTAAAATTATGGGGACCTGAGGGGCAAGAGATCACTTCGTATTGGAATTTATGAAAGAGGAAAAGAGGAAAGCTAGAAATGGCCTCATCCATACTCTAACTTGACATTCCCAAGGACCAGGAGAAATTGAGAGGTAGGATAACCGAGGCTAAAATTTGGAGCTTACAGTAAGAAAACCCAAGAAGTATACCAACAATGACATTTTGAATACAGGAAGTGAAATGATTTTGATAAGGAGGAAAAGTGAGAATTATCCACAGAGTGAGGTGTGAATGCACAGGGAACACATCACCCAAAAGTTTTTTTAAAAGATGCAATCTCTGCCTTCTTTCCAGATGAGGGGACTATGGGTATAGAATATTGCATCTATCAGACCTAGTAAATATTTGAGTTAGTTTGACCAAATTGCTTTTTTCTTTCAAGGGATGGCTCTCTGGAGAAGCAAAGAAGGAAGGCTTTATTTGGGCAGAATGCTGAGATCAGTGCCCTCCTTCCCAAACTGCTTTGTATTTAACTAGTTTGCATATCTCTCTATTTAATCAGCTGTATATATTTTACAGGTACTTGTCTCCCCCTTTAGAACATAAACTCCTTGTGAAAATGTTATTTCATTCTCTATACTTGTACTCCTAGCACAGTGCCTGGTATACAGTAAATGCTTAATAAGTAACTGTCAATTCATAAACAATATATCAATTATTTTTAAATTTAAAAATAATCATAAAAATGGAAACAAGGACAGGCATAAAGAATATGAGCACTTAGAATAAGCTAAAGCTGCAGAAGAAAACTGAAGACTATATAAAAGGGTTATTTTAACTGTTGTTCATTCAGTCATTTAGTTGTGACCCCATGAACCAAAACTATTCACGGGATTTTCTTTTTTTTTTTAAAACTCTTTCCTTCCATCTTAGAATCAAGACTGTGTATTGGTTCCAAGGCAGAAGAGTGGTAAGGGCTAGGCAATGGGGGTTCAATGACTTGCCCAGGGTCACACAGCTGGAAAGTGTCTGAGGTCAGATTTGAACCCAGGACCTCCCATCTCTAGACCTGGCTCTCAATCCACTGAGCTACCCAGCTGCCCCCTATGGAGTTTTCTTAACAAGAAAACTGGAATGATTTGCCATTTTCTTCTCTAGTGAATCCTTTCATTAAACAATCAGAGGTTTAAGTGACTTGCCCAGGGATATATAGGTAGAAAATAACTAAAGCTGGGTTTGAACTCAGGTATTCCTGACTCCAGGTCCAGTGTTTCAATTACTGCATCATGCCTGCCTCTTATTTTAATTATGCTGCAAAAAACAGGGGAATCAAAAAAGGGACAAGACCACTGCTCAGTATATATGAGGCCATCAAAATGGAAAATGGAGAAATCTTAACTCAATTTTCCCTTGCTCATAAACTAGGGAGAACAATCTTTGGCATGAGAAAGACAAAATAGGAAGAGTGAATAGGGAACTGAATCAGAAGATAAGGAGGGAGATGGCAAGACAGCAGCCATCTGTTGGCTCTACTGGGGTTCGGAAAGATTGGTGGATGTGGTTGCTGATCTACCTACATCATCTTTGGAAAATTTTGTAGAACCTAAATGATGACACCATAGGTCAGAAGGGCAAAGGTGTCCTGACTTTTTAAAAAGGGGAAGGTAATGAAGTCTGCAAAGAGTGAGTCACTGATTTGATTTTGATTTTCTGATAAAATTTGAACGTGTTGTCTTAATAACACTGTACCATAAATACCTGGTAAAGAAAGTAGAAGAAAGATAATCATCTCCATTTCCCAGATGAAGAAACTGAGTCTCAAAGAGATGAAGATACCATTAAAAGGATGAAGCCAATGTCACAGACACAATGCCTTGGAGCCCTGGAAAGAAAAGCAAAGATAAAGTCAGTGAATCATACAATTGAAAGACCTTAGTCCAATTCCTATCATTTTATAAAAGCTGAAACATTGCCTGAAAAAGGAAATGTAGCATAATACAAATTGGTTGTTGCTACTTGAAGAGGGTCAATGATGTCACTCATGATGTCTCTCAACTTGAGCATAACTAGATTTAAGTGAGGCAGTTGAACAAAGTTATCAGCCGCACTCTCTCTTCCAGTCATCAAAGTCTAGTGGCAAGACAAAATTCAAGACAACTAGTGATGACTCTGGGTACGGTGGATAACCTTGATTTGTTCAACATCTAACAAAGCTCTAAACACTTCCTAGCACCTGTTTCACCACTTTCATGGCCTTTGAAACAAATTGTTCCCATCCGACCATTCTGCAGGGGAAAGTCTTCACATGATTGCTTCACATGTTCACATCTAACACTGACGAGTTAGATGCCTGTTGGTTATCCTTAATCTTGTTTAAGCTTTCTGCCAAGGAGGCTTATTGGGGTGGGGTCACTGAACATTAAACAAATAATGTGTGATGGTAGAAGGATTTATAATCACCAACAGTGGAATGAGAACTTCATTTTGATCCAGAAGACCTTGTTTCAATTCCTGACTGCATCTTACTACTTATGTAATTTTTTGACAAGTCACCTAAACTTCTCTGTACCTCAGTTATCCTATCTATAAAACAAGGAGGATTGGTCTAAACAAGCCTTCAGATCTCTGTCATTTCAAAAAATCATAATATTGTGAGCAAAAAGTTCAAGATCTCATTAGTCTTACTGTGTAAGATTTACTAATGATTCCTTCTCCCTTAGTCTTCATTTCATTGTACAGATGACAGAAGGAGTTTGGACTGGGTGATCTTTAAAGTTCCCTCCAGCTCTGATATTCTGTGAGTCTGTAAATGATAAAGCATCATTTTACTTTTCATATGGGAATGTATACCTATGTTCAATTCAACTCAACAAATCAATGAGCATATATTGAACCATGCTCTAGGCATATGAGAGAAAAGACAAAAACAAGACAATCTTTACCCTCAAGAAGCATAATCTAAATTCTGAAAGAAGCCTTGCCCAATCCATTTTAATTCTAGCACTTTGGGGAGCAGCTTGGTAGCTCAGTGGATTGAGAGCTAGACCTAGAGACAGGAGGTCCTGGGTTCCAATCTGGCCTCAGACACTTCCTAGCTGTGTGACCCTGGACAAGTCACTTAACCCCCATTGCCTTGCCCTTACCACTCTTCTGCCTTAGAACCAATACATACAATTGATTCTAAGGTGGAAATTAGGGGTTTAAAAAATTCTAGTACTTTTCCTCTATAAATTATTTCCTGTTTTTTTTCTTTATGAAGCTTGTTTATACACATTTTTGCTGTCTCTCTCCCATTAGACTGAGAGTTCCTTGAAGTCAAGGATGATCTCTTTTTTGCCTCCTTTTATATCCCCAGTGTAAAGCATAGAGAGTGGTACATAGTCACTCAAGAATTTTTCATTATGTCCAACTCTTCATGATCCTATAAAGAGTTTTTGGCAAAGATACTGGAGGGGGTTGCCATTTCCTTCTCCAGCTTATTTTTAATAGAGGAAGAACTGAGGCAAACAGGATTAAATTACTTTTCCAAGATCACACCAACTAGTAAGTGTCTGGGATTAAATTTGAATTCATGAAGATTAGTCTTCCAGATTCCCAGCCCAGTAATATTTCCCCTGTACCACACTAGTTATATTTCCTGTGAGGTGAAATGAAGGCTATTCTATTCCTGATATTTGTGGTATATCCTGATCAGTGCATCATTAATTTGAGTGCTTGCAAAAACTCTGAAGGCCTCTTTACCCACATCTTTGAAGACCTAGACACAAGCTGAGGTTTTCCAGAGGCATCCGTGGTGTTTGAGAAACAATCGAAAAACCATGGTTTGGGAGATCTGTCCCTGAACTTAGATGGAGACCACAAAAGGTCAGAGCTTGCAGTGTGAGACAATGGAGCTAGGGCAGTGGGTCTCAAAGTTTGGGGTCTTGGTACCCATTTATATAACAAAATTATTGAGGAAATACCAAAGAATTTCCAGTATGTGAGTTGTACCTATTGATATATTTACCATATATATACCATATATATACCTATTGATATATTTAAAATATCAGTATTACTATGAAAATAGTTTTGGTTTTATTTTTAAAAGATCTCAGGAGTTGGGTGGCTCAGTGGATTGAGAGCCAGGCCTAGAGACAAGAGGTTCTGGCCTCAGACACTCCCTACTATATGACCCTGGACAAGTCACTTAACCCCTATTGCCTAGCCCTTACTGTTCTTCTTCCTTGAAACCAATACACAGTAGTGATTCTAAGATGGAAAGAAAGGAATTTTTAAAAAATCTCAGGGACCTCCAAGAGTCACCAGCCCACACTTGAAAACAATAGATTGGAATAATATAGTAAACTGAACACACTAAAGGAGTCCAGTTATGCTTGTATCATGACCATTGTCATTCATTTATTCATTATCACATTCAGTCAGTCAACAAACATTTATTAAATACTTACTATGTTCTAGGTCCTATGCCAAGCACTGGAGATTCAAAGACAAAAGTGGACAGAAGAAACTCACATTTTATTTCCATAATAGAGACTTAATATGTAAATATAAATAATAAAGGCAATATGTAACTAATTAGGTGCATATGAGATATAGACAGGGTGGACAGAAGGTAATCTCCAAAAAAAGGCAGTAGGAGACTAGGAGAGACCCCTTATAGAGAGGTAGGATTTGATCTGCGTCTTGAAGAAATCCTGGGAAACTGAGAAGTGGAAGTGAAGAAGGAAAACATTCCAGGCTTTGGGAGAGAGAAAGTGAAAAGGCATAAAATTGGATATGGAGACTTGTGTTCAAGAAATAACAAGAGTGGCTAGATCATAGAGTTTATGGATTGCAATAAAGTGTAAGAAGAAGGGAAAGGTAAGAAAGAATCTGTTCAAAGAAAGCTTGAAATGCTCCAATGATAACACATGACAAAAAGGACTTTTTTATTTGACCATTAAAATAATAGGCAGCCACTGACTTTTGTAGGAGAGTAGAGGGTGGGCAAAAGTGGGGAGAGACCTGAAGCAGAGAGACTAGCCAGAAAGCTATTGCAAGAGTCCAATCAAAAACTGATGAAGGCCTAAACTAGAGTTTTGACCTTTTGGGTGGGGAGAATGTGAGAGACTCTGTCAATATAGAACTGGTAGATTTGGTAATGAATTGGATGTGTTAGATGAGTGAGAGTGAGGATGTCAGGATGACACTGAGGTCTCAAGCTTGAGTGACTCAAAGGATGGTAATACCGTAGATTATAATAGGGAATTTTAGAAAAGAGAAAGATATATAAGATTAAAAAGCAATATCCAAATACTCCAAGTATTATATTTTTATAAAATTTATTAATAATAACTTGAAGTAAGAAAAATAAAAAGCTAGAGTAAAAAGGGAGCTAACCCAGGTGCAGAGAGGAGAGAAGAGAGGAGAATGAAGGTGGGGTTACCCACAACTAAAGGATGCTACATGGGGACAAAAGTGAAAAGGATTCTAGGAGATGAAGTTCAAGGGTTCAAGATTTTCTAATTAAACAGATATAAGTAAAAATACATAAGTTCTACATTGGTCATTTCAAATTTTAGATGGCTTCAAGATATCAAATTTAAAATTTCCAGAAGACAGCTGGCATCATTCTCCCCATTTTACAGATAAGTAAACCAAACCCAGGTAGTGAAATAGTTTAACCAGGGTTATCCAGCTAGGAAAAGATAGAGGCAAGAAATGAATCCATGTATTTCAAACTCCAAATACAGATCTTGGATGAAATACTCCCTCCCAAATTCCATTTCCATGAGTCTTTTCTATAAAGTCATAGGTTTGTGTAAGCCTCTATGTGCAAGGAAGGATTCCTTGAGTTACCTCAGTGTCTTCTCAAACCAATACCTTTGTCTCAGTGTGGTCTACTCAGAAGATTAGTGTGTTTTTCTTTCATCTGCTTTTACCTCGAGAATGAATGCACACACACATCATTTCATTTGTCATGGTCTTTTAATGAAATGCCCATAATCCTTCACTTCATGTTAATTCCTACTTGATCCAATAACCTGAAATCATTTTCTTAAAAAATGATTGTTAGTCTTTAGCTACCATTATTGATTAACAAGTTAGCAGCACCAGTGGGGGCTCAGAGGAAGACAAGGCATTTGGCTTTAATTCTATTAACATTAGGAAGCTACTGAAGATTCTAGAGAAGGAGAAAAAGCTGGTGAAAGTAATGCTCTTTCCCAGTAAGTCTATCAAAGTGATTGGGGTAGAGGGAGGATCAGAGAATAAAGGAAGAGAACTTTTAGGATCATAGACCCTTAGAGTAAGAAGAGACCTTAAGAATAGCAGAGAAAGCTATATGTTACCTGGAACCACCAACTGGGAGCAGCAGCAAGAAGGGACCTTTGAACAACCATGATGATCTCTTGCCTCTCACACCTTCTCCCCACCTATTGAGCTCTTACTCATCATCCTATGCCGGTCAAAATCAGTGGCACTTCCTCCATAATTCAAATCCAGCTTCAGACACATATTGGCTATGTGACCCTGGACCAGTCACTTAACCTGTTGTCTTCATTTCCTCAACTGTAAAATGGGAGGAGATATTAGCACCTGCATTGAAGGGTTGTTGAGACTCAAATGAGATAATATTGTTTAAAAGCATGAGCACAGGGGCTGGTACATAATTGACATTATATAATTGCTTATTCCTTTTCTTTCCCTTTCTTCTCCTTCCCCATCCATAAAAATTTCCTTCTCACCACCCCTATTCCCATTGTCACCTTGAATATTTTACACCTTCAATAATGTTCTATACTTTGAATAATGTTTTGTACTTTGAATTGTTTTGCTTGCATTATCATACACTTTCCATGTACTATTATGTATTATATTGAGGAATATATTTTTCTGTTCCTCTTCATAGACTGTGTGCTCTTGATAAGGCCTGGAATCAGTTTATATCTAAATTGGGATCTCCTCCAGCACCTCTACACACACAAAAGTTTAATAAATGCTGATTGGGCTGAATTGAATCCCCTCTTTTTTGCAAAAGAGAAAATGAGACCCACAAAGGGAAAGCAACTGGCCCAAGGTCCCTCAGCCAATCACTGACAAGTCCTGGATTAAAATGACTGATGATTCAGTGGTCTTTCCCCCACTCTATTAAGAGACACTCATTCTAATACAGAAGTGAAGATATACAGGCTGACCAAGGGGATTATGAGCAGGGGATTAGAGAAGAGGACAGATGGGAGAGAAATTACAGAGGTGACCCCACAACAGTTGGAGATAATCAACACTTTCTATATGCCAAGAATGTGCCTGCCCTCACAGTGCTTATATTCCAATAGGGAAGGTAAAAGGTCAATATAAATAGGTGCATAGTGGATACACAGTGCCTAGATGGAAGGCACAAGCACCTGAGGAGGGAGGGAGGGAGAGGGAAGCCTCCCATAGGAGGTAGTGTTTGAGCCGAGTCCTGGAGGAAGCCAAGGTGAGGTAATCTAGACATGGAAGACAGTCAGGACCAAGTCATGGAGATGAGAAATGGAGCATCCAGTGTGAGAAACAACAAGTAGGCTAGTATGAGCAGACTGTCAAGTGTTGGGAATGGACTCATAAGGAAGAAAATTGGAAGGGACCAAGCTGTGATGAGCTTTACATGAGCAACAAGGATAAAAGCACCACTTGTGGGAAGATGATCCTTTGGCAACTTCACCAGGGCACTCGGCACCCTTTCTCAGGCATTAGAAAGCCCTCTAATCCCCACATGTAAGAGTGAAGATGGTAATTTACATTTAAATAACATTTATAACTATTCTTTCCTTGGACATGTATAGCCTAATGGGTAGAATAGGGGGCTTAGAAAAAACCAACAGTTCAAATTCTGCCCCTAACATATAATGGCTATGAGATTCAAAGTAAATTACTCCACCCCTCAGTGTTGCAGGAGACTCTAAAACTAGTCTGCAGAGTAGGTGATGATCTGCATTGGTAGAGGGAATTTCCTTATCTAGATTTCCCTTCACCAGTGAAATGAGATCTTTATTCTTAATTTTTTTAAAAAAATCTGATAATGCTCTCAATAGCCTGAAGAGGAAAGCAAGGAAGGCTATATGTAAATAGTAGAAATAAGGCTAGCCTGGATAGGAATCAAAATCACATTCTGGTATGGGCCCTTATTCACTGCATGATCATGCTCAGGTCACTTAAAGAGGGGAAATATTTAGGCAGGAGGGAAATGAAAGAATAGGGAAGAAATGACAGGAAGGAAATCAATTCCACATACGATTTTATGTGTGTGTGTATATTTTATATACAGACTCATGTAACAAGTATATTAATTTATATTATGAAAGAAACCAATTACATGTATATGTAATTATATATAATATTTCCTTTATAATTCTCCATATTTAATTTTGTACACTGAAGAGAATTAATCTCATAAGAGAGCCATGGGCTTCACCAGACTGACAGAGGATCCATGATATACAAAAAGTTTAAGTACCTGCACAGTAGAATATCATTGAAGTCATTGAAAAAAATTAGTGTTTATCTATGATTCTATGAAGACTCTTCCTAATCTTCAATTCATCCCTCTGTTAAATAGGAAGAATGATATTTCTAGTACCTCTATCTCGGGGGCAGATAGAGGTGGTACAGTAGATCGAGCACCCAACCTGGAGTCAGGAAGACTCATCTTCTTGAGTCCAAAACTGGCCTCAGACACTTAACAGTTATGCCACCCTGGGCAAGTCACTTAGCCCTATTTGCCTCAGTTTCTTCATTCTGTAAAATGAGCTGGAGAAGGAAATGGCAAACTATTTCAGGATTTCTGCCAACAAAATCCCAAATGGGGTCATGAAGAGTTGGGCATGACAAAAAATAAAACTGTATAACAAGATCAAAGAGTTGATATAAAGAATCTTTGTGCTACTGAATGAGAAAATGCCAATATCTCCATTTTGCAAATAAGAAAACTAAAGCTCAGTGACAGAAAATAACTTTCCCAAAATTGCAAAGCTGGCAAATGGCAAAGCCATGATTAGAATTCTAGTCTCCTGATTCCTGAGCCCAAGCCAGCACTCCTAAAGACTGGTTGCATCCCATTAGCAGCTCCTAATTGCCTGGTTATTGGTTGCTTGTGTGTATATATTTATGTTTATAATCCTTCAAATACTTCCTTTACCCCTGCCTGGAGGCTCCATAGATCCAAAAGGAAATAAAGGCTAGATCAACTCAGTCCCACTCTGGGGATTTCCTAATGCTGGGAGTAAAAGGAGGGGAGGGACAATATTAATCAGGTTCAAGACTTGGCCCTGCCATCCATCCTGCTGGCAAAGTCCCAGCGACATCAATAGGCCAATCTCTGTTGCAGGGAGAAGCTGTCCAATGCCATGTTTCATTACCCTTTAAGACCCCAATGCCCCCATGTCGTGCTGGTGGAAATATTGACTGAGGCACAGACCCAGCCAGCTGATGGATGGAGCCTGGCAACTTGTGTCCAATGAAGAATCCAATACTGGGCACTTTAGCCAATCGCCTGTAACTTTGTTTACTTGCAAGTCAATACATCCATCTCTCCGCTGGCACTGATGGATTCCCTTCTCAGAAACTGAGAGAGGGACCTGGAAACAGAGAACTTGTTGGGAAAAATAATTTCTCTGAGCTCTATGAATAATCCCTCTCCCTATTGATATGCTCCTGGATATAAAGACAGAATGTTGAGAAGCTGGGCATAGATATGGAACATCTTGATCTGGGACCAAAAAACCTAGGTTCTAATTTAAATTATTCCAGTGATTCCCTGCATAACCTTTTTTGTAAAAGCTTTCACTGTCTTGTCTTTGAATAGATTCTACATTCTGGTTATAGGCAGAGTGGTAAGGGCTAGGCAACAGACGTTAAATGACTTGCCCAGGGTCACACAGCTAAAAAGTATCTGAAACTACATTTGAACCCAGGACCACCCATTGCCAGGCCTGGCTCTCTATCCACTGAGCAACCTAGTTGTCTCCTCCCCAGAATAACCTTTTACGAGTCCCTTAATTCCTTAATATCACAATTTCCCAATATTTTTAAGGAGAGAAAGGGGCTTGTCAATCACAGAAGTCCCTTCCACCTTTAACATGCTATTATCTACACTCTAAGATCCTTTCTAGATGTGAATTTTATGATCCTTACAAACAAGTCTTGCCTGTGGACTTTCAGAACCTGATTCTTTGGCTCCTCGGGATTTTCTGGGGACCTTTTCTCTGTCTATGCTCTTTAGAAACCTTCCTCATTGCTTTCCTTGGGCACTGTAGTCTCTAAAGCTCTGCTCAAACCCACTTTGCCTATACAGCCTTCCTAAACTATCCCAATCATACATTTTTCTATTCCCTGCTTAGTCCCTACCAAACACCAGGAATCAGAAGAACACACTCTAGCACTGAATTATGTTGTGATGGCTGAGTTTGCTTTCTCAATCAGATTATGAACTCTCCAGGGGCAGAAATTAGACATTCTCCCATATCCCCCACAGAACCTAGAGTAGGACTGAGCCGACTATAGCCACCCGGGGGAGGCAAGTGAAGTGGACTAAATCAAGTGAATTGAAATGGATTACACTAAATTGAAATTATTTGGAATGGGTTGTACTGAATTGGATTTATGTGGGCAGACAATCTCGGGAAGGTTATATTCTGTTCTGATGCCATATTTTGGACAGCACATTGATAAACTCGAGAGCATCCACAGAAAAATAATGAGGATAACGATGAGTTAGATCATGATGCTCTGAGGACCAATTAAGAGATATTAGAATTAGCTTAGAGAGAAGAAGACATGGAATAAGGTCTTAGCTTCTATTTTAAAAAATATTTTGATAACTGCATATCAATATAGTTTCTTTGTAATCCTATGTATGCATGGGTTCTCAAAACTTTAGTTGAGAAGAGTTCTATAGGTTTCACAAGACTGCTGAAGATGTCCGTGACATAAATAAAGGTTAAAAACCCCTGACATTGAATGGAAATATAAAGAGGTATACATGTTTCTCAGCTGTGCGTGGCACTTTTACAAAAACTGGTCAGGTCAGCACAGCAATTTGGCTCAGGGGAAAGAGATCTAGGCCTGGAGGCAGAAGGTCCTGGGTTCAAATCTGCTCTCAGACACTTCCTTGCTGTGTGACCTTGGACAAATCACCTGACCCCAACTGCCTAGCTCTTACCATTCTTCTGCCTTGGAATTGCTATTAATTATCAATTTCAAGGAAGAAGATAAGGTTTTTTTTAAAAATGACAAGACCTTAAAGAAGCAAAAGTCTCACAAACTAGTACAGAAAAGTTGACCACAATTTGAGACAAAATTATATTAAATGAGTGCTTCTCAAAAATATTAAAAATCTACTGGAGACTAAATGCCTTAACCCTAAAGAAGTGATGTGTCAAAGAAAAAATTATAGAAATGACAAATAATTTCATTAAAGAAAATAAAAACAGTGAGCTATTATTCCAGAATTTTACGGATACAGACTAAATAGTCCTTAAGAAGAAAATTTATATCTCTTAACATTTTTATTAACAACAAAAAAAGAAAGAATAAAGAATACATAGGGTGGGAATCCAATCAAGAATACCAGAAAACCAACCTTTTTTTTAAAAAAAAAGCAGTTAAACACCAAAACATATTAAAAAGAATAAAACCAAATTACCAGTATCAAAAGTTTAAAAAGAGAATTCCCAAAAGTTGAAGGAAAAAGGATACTATTGGCAACTATTTTACCCAAGTATATGCCAATGAGACCAAAAGAACAGATAAAATAAATGAATAGTTACAAAAATATAAAATATGCCAATTAATAGAGCAAGAAAGAATTTAACAATCTGATCTGAGGAATAAATTGAGCAAGCCATAAATGAAACTTCAAAGAAAAAAAAAATCTTCCAAAATCAGATGGACTCACAACTAAATTATATCAAACATTAAAAAAGCAATGAAATTCAACATAATTTTTTTAAGAAAAATTAAAAGGATTCCTACCAAATGCCCTCTATGGCACAAATGAGCTTGATACATAAACCAGGTAGAGTTAAAATAGAAAAATAAAATTATAAGATCACACTCCTAATGAATATAGAGACCAAAGTTCAATAGAAAACTTTAACAAAGAGGCTAAAAATGTCAAAAATATATTATTACAAGATTAAATTAAACTGAAAAATGTACATTTGGGGGGCAGCTAGGTAGCTCAGTGGATGGAAAGGCAGGCCTAGAGGTGGGAGGTCCTAGGTTCAAATCTGGCCTTAGATACTTCCCAGCTGTGTGACCCTGGGCAAGTCACTTGACCCCCATTGCCTAGCCCTTACCACTCTTCTGCCTTGGAGCCAATACACAGTATTGATTCCAAGATGGAAGGTAAGGGTTTTAAAAAAATTTTTAATGTACTTTAGATTTTACAAAAATAATAAAGTTAATTAAGCACATTAGCAACAACAAAAAAAAACAATCAAAATTGTAACTATAGATACCAAAAAAAAAAGCTTTTGTTAAAAATACAATACCCACTTCTGTTCTAAAAAAACACTATAAAATATTTTTAAACTGGACATTTCTTTGAAATTATTAGTATCAAATGTATAAAACTATGATATAACATCACATTTAGCAGAGATAAAATATAATACTTTCCAATAAATTCAGAGATGAATCAAGAATGTTGACTGTCACCACTTCTATTTGACATTGTCCCAGAAATGCTGGTCATAGTAATAAGATAAGAAAAAGAAATTGATAAAATAAATATAGATAAAGCAGAAAGAAAATTATCTCTGCAGATTATTTGGAGTATTTAAAGGACCCTAAAAAGTCAACTGAAACTTTCATTGAAATAATAACTTTGGCAAACATACCTCAGTATAAAATAAATCCACACTAGTCATTAGCATTTCTGTGTAACATCAATAAAACCCAAAAGAAAAAGATAAAAAAGAATAATTCTATTTAACATAAGTAGAGAATATATAAAATATTTGGGAATCTATCTAATAAAATATACATAAAACATTTATAAATACAACTATAAACCAATGTTTACAGACATAAAGGCAGACTTAATAACTGGAAAAATATTAATTGCTCTCGGGTAGAACAAATCAATATAATAAAAATAACAATAATATCTAAATTAATTCATTCATTCAATGTCATGCTATTCAAACAAAAAAGGATTGTTTCATTAAATTAAAAAAATAACAAATTACATATGGAAGCAAAAAAGGTCAAGAATATCAAGGATATAATGAAAAGACATGGGAATAAAGTCTAAGTGCTAGTTCTCAAACTTTACTATAATGCAGTAACTCTCAGAACAATTTGGTGTTACCGAGAGAAATCAATCAGTAGAAAATAGTAGGAACACAGTATAGAGAAGCAAATGTATCTGCTAACTCAGTATTCAATAAATACAAAAACCCTACCTACTGGGATAAGGATTCACTTTTTGTCAAAAACTACCAGGATATTTAGAAAGAAATAGGAAAGAAATCAAATCAAGAATGCCTTATACCTTATACCAAGAAAAGTTACAAACAAAAACATAACCTAGGTAAAAATGTAAACAAATTGTAGAACCATGGGAGGAAATTACCTGTTAAATCAATGGATAGAAGAAAAATAATAACTAAACAAGGGATAGAGAGGATTATGGAAGATAAAATAGATAATTTTGATTACATAGAATTAAAAAGGATTTGTGCAAATAAATCCAAAAAAACTAAGATTTAAAGAGAAAAAAATTAACTGGGAAAAAGTCTTTCCAGCAAGTTTTTCTAATATAGGCTTAATTTCAACCTATTTAATTGACTGATTCAATGGACAAATTCAAATGTAGAAGACTGAGAATTATTTCCAATTGTCCCACATTCCACTCATCTTGCCAACATTTTTCTGACAGGTAGCTCTGACAACATCACCTCCACCACTCTACCCTATAAATTTCAGTGGCTACCTATTGCCTCCAGGATCAAATATCAAATTCTCTAGCTTTTAAAATCCTCCATAACCTAGCTCCTTCCTACTTTTCAATTCTTCTTACTCCTTTGTTTGTTTGTCATTTCAGTCATGTCCAATTATTCATGACCCCATTTGGGGTTTTCTTGGCAAAGATTCTACAGTGGTTTGCCGTTTCCTTCTACAGCTCACTTTACAGATGAGGAAACTGAGGCAAACAGGGTTAAATGACTTGCTCAGGGTCACACAGCTAGCAAGTGTCTGAAGTCATATTTGAATTCAAGAATATGAGTCTTCCTGACTCCAGGCTCAGTGTTCTATCCATGGTGCCACCCAGTTGTTCAGGTATAAACTGACTAAATGGCTACCAAGCTCACTTCCAACTATGAGGCAGTCAACAGTGCACTATTGAAAGAGTTCTAGAATTGCAGTCAGAGGACTTTGACTCGAATTCCATTTCTGCTGTGGTAAGATGAGAAGGCTGGACTAGATGCCTAGATGCCCACTAAGATCTCTTATGTTACTAAATCTGTGATTCTATTATTCTCAGTGTGGCAACAAGGTGGCACAAAAGATAGAGGGCTGGTTCTGGAGTCAGGAAGACTAATCTTGATTTCAGATACAGTCTCAAACACTTCCTTGTGGTGTGATCCTAGGAAAGTCTCAGCTTCCTCATCTGTAAAATGGGCTGAGGAAGGAAATGGGAGACCATTCTAATACCTTTTCCAAGAAAACCCCAAATGGAATCACAGAGAGTCAGACACAACTGAAAATGACTGAACATAATTCTGTGATTCTGTAAAATGGAATTTAATTTAACTTGAATTGAATTGTAGTAGAATTGGAATTTAAGTGGAATTGACCAGAATAAAAAGAGGATAGGTGATCTTTGGGCATTGGACCCAGTATTTAATTTTGTTTGGCTATTCTTAGACTTTCACCAATCAAAGCCAAGGTGAAGAATAATTCACATATATGACCAGAGAGAAACTTTCCCCAGGTAGAATCATGTAAAAATAGAGAAGGCAACAGAGAACTAGGTACCAGGAGCCCCATATTTAATCACAGAGCCAGTTGGGACCCTTGAATATAAAGTATAGTATGTCACAATTGGAAAGCCTCTAAGGCCAAAAGAGGAGAAGTCACACAGCTGGCAGGAGCGGGATTCAGGTCTCCTAACTCCCAGGTCAGTGCTCATTACCTTCCATCAAGTTGCCTCTCATTTGGGGTAGTGTCTAAGAATTTTGAGAAGTGATATCAAAAAAAAGCTATCACATTCCCCACTGGTGTCTGTGTAGGTGGAAATTTGATGCACTTGAGCTGCATTGCCCAGCATGCACTTGAGCTGCATTGCCCAACATCTTTGGATGCTGGGCAATGCAGCTCAAATGCATCAAATTTCCACCTACACATGTCACCCAGAAAAATATCATCTGAGTTAGGTAACTGACTTTGTGGCAATTCCTGTGCTCATCAAGTAGACAGACCCCTGCAATTTGAGGACATGGTTCTAACTTAAGCTTTGATCATGGGTTAAAGTTTCCCAAAGCCTTTTCTTCCTCTTCCCCTCAGACATAGTTAAGTCCCCATTCTACAACTTGGGACACTAAGAAGTAACCCACTTAAGTAAGGTCATCCAGATGCAGAACTCCAGCCCGGGTCTCCTAGTCCCCAGGCTGGTGCTCTTTCAACTAACCAGAACTCTTGTGATATTTTTGTCACTTTTCTATCAAGCAGACTTCCCATCTTTTCTTCAGGAATTCACCATTAAGGGTCTGGCGACAGCTCGTCTATTTTCTACCACTGTCACATAGCTCTTTTCTGGTTTAAATGAGGTGTTCCAATGCTTGTGAGTTGACTGATTGAAAATACAGAACAGTTCAGTAATACAATAGACATCTCCAGGCAGTATGAGATTCTCAAAAAACTGGCACATCTTTACTCAGTCATTCATTTACTCAGCCATTCATTCACCCACTCTCACATTCATTTACTCACTTCACCTGATTTATATGAGCTAAAAAAGGGGAAAATCAGTGTGAATTTAGGAGCCGGGGACCCCTCTGTGGCAAAGCTGTTCTTTGGCAAGGCCTTGAAAGAAAGGTGGGGAGGATTTATATCAGTAAAGAGAAAAGGAAAACATTCCAGGTGAAAGAGACAGATTAATAGAGAGTCAGAGGTGAGCAGGAGGCTGCATGGATTTGGAACCTTTGAGGAAACCAGTCTTACTTGAACACGTTTGTATCGGGGATTCTTGAGGACAAGGACCACATTGCACTCATTTTGCATCTTTCTGTACCTAGCACAGAGTCCCGTACAAAGTAGACACCTGAAAAAGTGCCCCTTGAATAAATGAGTGCACTAAATAAGTGATTGGTTAAAAACACAAATAAATAATGTATATAGCAATACTCCTGGGTTTATTCACTCACAATGGCAAGTAGGATTCTAAAAGGATGGCCACCACATCTCACATTAGGGTTATAAGGAGCCCTGTACTGGTGGGGTTCTAATTCTATAGTTCATGAGCTTTCAATCATATGTTTCCTTCTCACTGATCATAAATCAGTATCAATTAGATTTAATTAGCTTTTATAAAGGGATATTATACTACGATGGCATGGTAAGAATAGCTTTTTCAAAGATTCCCCCAAAAGTCTCTAACCTACTCTTCAATAGAGAACATACACAAGGCAAGTGCTCACATCAAGGTCAGAAAAAATGAGGGCAAGGACACTCTTAAGGACTCTCTGAAGAATTTTTTATAGACAGGTTATTTTTTAATTTTTTAAAATATGTTTCTATGTTTACATGATTTATTTTCTTTCCCTCCCCTCTTCCCTCAACCCTCCTAGAGCCAACAAGCAATTCCAATGAGTCGTACAAATGATATCA
The DNA here is from genome assembly GCF_016433145.1 of Gracilinanus agilis. Lineage (NCBI taxonomy): Eukaryota > Metazoa > Chordata > Mammalia > Didelphimorphia > Didelphidae > Gracilinanus > Gracilinanus agilis. The sequence goes on along the minus strand of NC_058130.1, from coordinate 697,205,349 downwards.
CTTGATACCTATTTCCATATTATTCATTTTTGCTATAGAGAAATCGTTTAAAGCCAGAACCCCAAATCATATACTCATATATACATGTGACAAGTCATAAGTCATGTGTTTTTCTTCTGCATTTCTACTCCCATCATTTTTTCTCTCAATATGAATAGCATTCTTTCCCATAAGTCTTTCAGGGATGTCCTGAATTATTGCATTGCTACTGGTAATAAAGTCCAATACATTGGATAGACCTACAGTTTCACTTTCAGTATACAATGTTCTCTTGGTTCTGCTTATTTCACTCTGCATCAGTTCACTGAGGTTCTCCCAATTCATAGAGAAGTTATCATTCTTCATGGCACAATAGTGTTTATGCCACATAACATCATATACCATAACTCATTCAGCCATTCCCCAATCGAGAGACAACCCCTAATTTTCCAATTTTTTGCCACCACAAAGAGCATGGCTAGGAATATTTTTGTACAAATATTTTTCATTATTATCTCTTTGGGGTATAAACCCAGTAGTGGTATAGCTGGATCAAAGGGCATGTAATCTTTTAAAGCCCTTTGTGCATAATTCCAAATTGCCTTCTCTGAAGAATTTTAGTATCACTTCTGCCAAAGGAGACCCTGACATAGGACCAACCAGAATGGTGTACTGCAGCAAAGAAGATTTTGTGCTCGATGAACAAAGCAGAATTAAATAACATGAAGGAAATGTGAGATGTGCATATCTAGAGACATCTCCATCCTAAATGCTCTAACAGATTATTTATACCCATCTGTGATAGAGCCTTCCAACCTTAGATTGGAGTGATCAGCCAGAGTCCAGATTCCAATATCATGATGTCATTGGACCTCTTTGAGTACATAAACAACAACAACTGGAGTTCAAGGAAATGTGAGCTCACGTTTGTTGCAAATATGACAAAATAGGAGTAACTCAGAACTCCATGAAGTCTTTTTGATGGAGTTCTCAAGAGGTTTGAGGTAGGTATGATATAACTCTCTGCTGGGCTCCTTGTAGTCCTCAGAGGGGACTGCTTCCAGCATCCACAGCTCCTGATCGAGATACTGCAGTCCAAAGATATTCTGCCAGAACATTTGCCTCACATGCGAATAAAGACATCAATCCATGATGTTACTGTTCCTCATCAAAAATGAAAGATGAACAACAGGGAGTCCAAATCCTCCAGCCCTCCAGAGTTCACAAGATTATGCCTTGGTTGGGAAGCGGGGGTTGGGGGTGGGCAACAGGGGGAATAAGGAAGGAAATTGTTTGTTCTTCATGCAAGAAATATTCTCTCAGGGATTTCAACCACTCACAGAACAGACATTGGAATGCTATTTCACAATTGTCTTGCTATTTTATCAAAAAGGGTATAACAGGCTCAACTTTAGTTTGAAGTTTTTGATTGATTCAATAGAAATGTTCTCATCTGATAGAAGTATCAGGGCTAGGGCATTATGTTGATTCCTTTAATTGGAGTGGGATAATTGATTGACTAACTCAATCAATCCCCACCTTTTCAGAGAGGAATAGAGAATAATGCTTCACAATATTTAAGATTTCTATTGTGCTTTAAATTAAAAAAATATTTTCCCATAAAAATCCTGTGAGATGAATAAATAAGTGATTGAATGAGACATGTAAAAATGAGTGGATGATAAAATAAATAAGTTATAAGTGAATTATAATGTGAGGATGAATGATTAAATAAATGAATGAGTGATTTAATATGTAAATGACTAAATGAATGAACAAGGTATATGACTAAGTATTCCCATTACAGCTGATCAAATGGACCACTGAGAGACTGGGATTCAGCTAAATGATCCCTTTTATAAAAAATATCCAAGAGCCTCCAGATGAAAACCAATACACAAAGCTGTAAAAGGCAAGTTAAAAGTCACCAGCAAAAGAACTAAAAGTAGTCAATGAGGAGATTCTCTGTAATTCCAGGAGTTCACCAAAGTCCTAAAACTATTTTTATATTCTCCCTGTCCAAAGGCCTCATTGCTGGGTCCTAAGAGGCAGCTAGCTAGGTGGCACAGTGGATAGAGTACTGGACCTGGAGTCAGGAAGCGCTAAGTTCAAATCTAATCTCAGATACTTATTAGTTATTCCCCAACTATAAAATGGGAATAAAAATAGCACCTCTCCATCAGGATTGTTGTGAAAGTCAAATCAGATACTGTTTTAAAATACTTAGTACAGTGCCTGACATATAGTAAGTGCTTAAAATGCATATTTCCTCTCCTTTTTTTTCCTTCCCCCAAATCAATCCACCAGGGACAAAGTGAGAACAAACTGTCCCAGGTCTGCTTCCCAGAATTTTGGTCCACAATAGAGATTGGTGTTGTAGGGCTGTGGGTCTCTCCAGTTCTGTTAGCCTACTAGCCCATACTAGTGAGGTATCAGGAGGGTGGGAGAGGGAAGGAAAAGAGAAGGAAAGATGGACTCACTGGAGATCAATTTGAGCCATGTTATTAGTAAAATCAGAGATCTCAAAAAAGCCTTTTTCCTATTCTCACTAAATATCTCTCAGATACTTCAACCCAAATGATTTAGGGCAGTTTTACATCAGAGAAAATGGGGAAGTGGTGAAAAATGGAAACACAGAGAGAATTAGTACCCCAACAGTCCAATGTTTCTTTCCTGTCCCTTCCTTTGGAGATCCTTCCTAACCCGATTTCAATCCCCAGTCCTCCCCAGAGCTAGACTTGGCAGACAAGAAAGTGATCCACAGCACTAAAATTAGTATTTTCAAAACAAAACAGTGTGCTTTCTCTACAGCATTAACAACCCTAACCTTACCTGAACCTGCTCCAGCTAACCCTTTCAATTTTCCAGTTGAGTCTGAAATAGCCTTAAGCCTGGTCTCCCTATTGCCAGTCTCTCTTCCTCCAGTCTGTCTTTCTTTATATGTGGCCAGTGTTATTTTTCTAATTTACACTGCTAGTCACATACTGCTTCCTAACTCAAACACTTTAGTGGTTCCTTATTGTCTATAGAATAAAATCTCAACTTCTCTTCTCCGTCTTGCCTTCAGGGTCTCCCAGGGTCTAACTCCAATCTGCCTTTCCAACTTCATCATGAATTACTCCCCCTCAGATGCAATCCATTCTAACCAAATCAATTGAGGTTTCCTGTGCATTACTGCCTCTGTGCGTTTGTTTCCAGCATTCTCTCTGCTTCCCATGTGTCTCTCCATACCCCATCAGAATTAATCTGTTTGTTCCTATCAAAACCTTTTCCTTTTACCATAGCTTAAAGATAGAGGGAATATCGAAGATAATCTATTCTACAGGGGTCATACATGCGGCCCAGGGATCACATGCAGCACACAAAACTCCCAAGTGTGACCCAAACCAGATTAAATTGTAATTGGGAATTATTTAGTGGCATAAATCAAAATACAATAAAACATAGATAACATGACATTTGAAACTAAGTAAATACAGATCCCACAGGAATCCTTACATAAGAATTGGTGGACTCAATTTCTATTTTAGTTTGCTATCATTGAACTATTCCAATCTCTTTATTGGTTGAAGAAACCAAGGCCTAGAGAGGGTAAAGGACTTGCTCAAGTTCACATAGATCTGATGTAGCAGCACCAGGATTTGAATTCAGCTCCTCTGACTCATAAGCCATGATGTATTGTAGGAAGGCCATTGACAAATCAGAAAACATCAGAGAGTGATTAAGGGGTAAAGGGGACTAGAAACAAGGCCATATGGATAAAGAGTGAAAGAGTCAAGATGGGTGAAGTAGGAAGAAGATTTAAGGGGGATATGATAGCTGTCTCCAAGGTGTACATGACTGATCATCGGTAAGAGGAATTCTACTTGTTCTACAAACATAAGACCAATTGGGAAGAAATTATAGGGGCAAAATTTGGGGCTAAATAGAAGAAACTATCCTAGTGGGCTTCAAACTTTATTGACACTAACTCCTATGAGTTAAAATTTTCATAGGCATCTTTCCAGATTAATTTAAATCCTTAGTAATCCCTGAAGTTGAGTCTAGCAACTAAATAAGATGCCATGCCCCATAAAAGAACAGTCCAGCTGAGCCAAAGGGCAACTCTTCCAAGACCAACACAATGCCCCATCAGTAAACTTCATGAGGATTCCCAAGAGGCAGGGCATCTGCAGGTCTGGAACTTGTGAGCTGCCTTTGCCATGTATCTTGTATACATATATATATATATGTATGTATATATATACTTCACCCCCATTAGAATAAATATCTTTACTCAAAAACAAACAAAACAAAACAAAACAAATTAACAAAACTTGATGACTGATTATTAAGAAAATGTTAACGAACCAATTTTGACTCGAGGTGTTATCCTTAGAATCCCATAAGCAATATCTATCCACCTGGGACCAAATCTGATAAAGTCATTGTAGAGTAGGGGGAGTGTGTCCAGAATTGTCATGACATATTCTATAATAAATATAAAGGGAATAAACTAAATATAACAGTCATGGGAGCAGAGGTGAAACTTCCTTTCCTTAATTTTCCTTACCTGTAAGGTATTTTCCCCATCTGGAAACTTTCTTGTGTCGGTATTTCAAAGTATGCCTTGAATTATCACATTATTAGTCAACTTTTTTAAACCCCTGCCTTCTGTCTTTTTTCCCCTTGCTAAGTTAAGAAGACAACTCTTAGCCTTACATGTGAGTGGTATATGAGTTCCTTATCTTCTCTTTATTTAGAGTACATATTTAATATTAATACCATACATCTATTTAGAATGTATTCTGCAATATGGGGTGAAGTGTTTGTTTAAACCTAGCTTCTGCCAGGGTTCTTTACAGTGCTCCCGGCAGTTTTTATCAAATGGGTTACACACACACACACACACACACACACACACACACACACACACACACACCCAGGTAACACATTTTCCACTTTATCAAACATTGTTATTAAATTACATTTTTTCTGATTCTCTCTTGTCTACTCTGTTCCACTGATTGATCTACCTTCTGTTTTAGAATCAACACTGTGTGTTGGGTCCAACACAGAAGAGAAATAAAGTCTAGCCTAGGCTAGGCAATGAGGATTAAGTGATTTGCCCAAAATAACACAGCTAGGAAGTCTGAGGCCATATTTGAACCCTGGACCTCTCGTCTCTAAGTCTGGCTTTCAACCCACTGAGCCATTTAGCTGTCGTCTATTAGCTGTTTTTTACAAGGAATAATGTCTCTGAGCAAAATAACTCCTCCTCCCTTTCCAGATTTTACTTTCCATTTCTACAAAGAAAAAAAAGAAAGAAAGAAAAGTTATTTGATGCTCTTTAAAGTCCTTTCCATCACTAACACTCTGTGTTCCAAATTCTAAGGCCCCTTCCAGCTCTCACATGCATCCCTGTATTTTATAATTCTAACCCATAACTGTTCAAAGAACTGTCCTGGGAATGTACACTGCAATATTTTATGTACTATCCCTGTTCCTGTGCCTATTATGGTCATCATTGTTGGCCATCAGACAGTAAGGGAGAAAAAATGGTCTTTTCCTAAATTTACTACCTCAATCAAGGACCAAGAATGGGAGAAGAAAGAGAGATGTTTGAGATTCTGACATCTCTTGTAGGCTCTGCTGCAGTGCTCACAGAATGAATTCATCCAACCCCTCTGAAGGCAGTCTGATCTATCTTGGATGACAGATCTGCAGAGGGAGGTTTTCATCCAATCTGGCCTGACCAGGCCTTCTGTCATCGAAGCAGACAGAAAATGATGAAGACAAAAATTAGTAATAGTAGAGAATTAACGTGTTCTCATCCTGGATCGGTCACCAAGTGTGACACTATGCAAGGTTGTTTCCCTTTCTCAGCTTCAGTTTCCTCATCTATAAAATTAATGGTTTGCACTAGGTAATTTTGAAGGTCCCTTCCAGCTCTCACATTTGGAGGGTATTCCTAAACATCAGGATAAAGGCTTTCTGAAGCAGCTAGGTGACTGAATGGAGTGAGAGCCAGATTTAGAGACAGGAGGTCCTGAGTTCGAAGATGGCCTGAGACACTTCTAACTGTATTAACCCTGGACAAAAGTCACTTAATCTCCAATTACCACTCTTCTTCCTTCAAACTGATACTTGGTATCTATTCTAAGATGGAAGATAAGTTATTAGAAAAACATAAAGGCTTTCTATGTATCGGGATATTTTTATTGACACTTTTTTGTGGTAGCAAAGAACTAAAAACAAAATAGATTCTGATCAATTGGGGAATGGCTAAATATATGGTGGTATGTGAACAAAAGGAGATCTCACTGTGCAATAAAAATCAACAAACATAATGAAGACAGAAAAGAATGAAAAGACTTCTAGTAACTGATGCAAAATGAAATAAGCAGAGCAAGAGAAACAGTTGATATAACCATTACAACAATTTAAATGAAAATAATCATAAAAATGTTTTTAGAAAATTAGGAAGAGCAATATTATCCCAAAATGTATGAGGAGATATCTCTATCTTCCCTTAATCCTTTTTAGAGGCAAGAGTAGAGATAGGGGAGGTAGGGTTTCTGAAGGTTTGGAACTTTGTATATAATGTAAGATTTTTCTTTGATGTATTGAAGTGGCTGAATTATTTTCTCTTCAATCTTTTTCTTTTCTGTTTTTTTTTCCTTTTAATCTTTGTGATTGGGAGGGCTCTTTGGGAGAGCTAGAAGAAATGATACAGTGGGTAAATCTAGATGATATAAAAACAAAAGCTATCCATTAAAATCTATTTTTAATAAATAATAATATATTATAATATCCTGAATAATATATCATATAATACATATAAATAATAAAGATAAGGATGGAGAAGAGACAAATTTTTAAAGAAGTCTATGATTCACAGATTCTAAGATTTTAAAAATCTACAGATCATCCATTGCTTCTGGGCCTTTCCTCTAAAGTCAAGCAAAATATGACCCCTTCTCTACAATAAACTTCTGAGATTTGAAGACAGTTCTCATGCCCCCACTCTGTGAACCTTCTCTTCTCCAGGATAATCATTCCTAGTTCCTTTAATGCAGATTGATGTAGTATAAATTCAGGATCCTTCATCAATCTGACTGCTTTCTTATGAAAATCCTCCAGTCTAACAATAACCTTCCTTTATTCCTTCTACCCTGCTGTGAAATTCATCTTCCTAAAGGCAAGTATGATCATGTTACTCCCCTGCTTCCTAAACAATACTCTAATGGTTCCCTATTACCTCCAGGATAAAATACAAAACCCTCTGTTTGACTTTTAAAGCCTTTCACAACCTGCTCCCTTCTTATATTTCCAGTTTTCTTACACCTCCAGGTAGTCTACAATGCAATGACACTGGCCTCCTTTCTGTTCCTCATGCACATCCTTCCAGCTGCTGACTAAGAGCAGTTTCTCTGGCTGTCTCCCTTGCCTGGAATACTCTCTCTCCTCATCTTCACCAACTAGGTCCCCTGACTTCCTTCAAGTCCCAGCTAAAATTATCTCCTTTTTATAAACACTTGCCTTCTGTCTTTGAATGGAAGTTTGGTACCAGGGCAGAAGAACAGCAAAGGCTAGGTAATGGAGGTTAAGTGACTTACCCAGGGTCACACAGCTAGGAGATATCTGAGGCCAGATTTCAACCCATTTGAACCCAGGACTTCCCATCTCCAGGCCTGGCTTTCCATTCACTGAACCACCTAACTAACCTTAAATTTATGTTCTACAGGAAGCAGTTTCCCATACTTCTTTAATCTTAATGGCCTCCTTCTGGTGCAATTTATCCTGTCTATAACTTGTCTGTACATCACTGTTAGCAAGTTGCTTCCCTTCTTCAGAACAAGGACTAGACTTTTCTGTTCGTTAATTTTCTCTTTCTTTGTATCCCCAGCTCTTAGCAGAATGCCTGCTCCATAGAAGGCATTTCAATGAATGCTAGCTGATTCTTAAAATTAAACACAAGACCCTAGATGGGAAATGAACTGGTGGTGGAACACAGACTTTCACTTTCTTATTCAATCAATTAGTCTTCTTTAAGCTCCTACTGTGTGCAAAGGACTATCCAAAGAAGCAAGGGCAAATGGGTAGTTCAGTGAATAGAGATCCAGGCCTGGAGATGGGAGATCCTGGATTAAATTTGACCTCAGAAATTTCCTAGCCATATGACCCAATTTCTTATCTACCCTTGCTGCTCTTCTGCCTTGGAACCAATACTTGTATCAATTCTAAGACAGACAGCAAGGGTTTAAAAAATAGGAGGAAGATTAAATTCTGACAGGAGCAGCAAAGACATATACAAATATAATCAGAATAAATATAAAGAAAGTGATTATAAAGTGATTAAGTACAAGGTTGGAAGGGAGAATACTAGTAATTGAAAGACCTGGAAAAGCTTCATACAGAATAGGATGCTTGAACTGTCTTAAAGGAAGAAAGGGATTTCCATGAGGCAGAAGTGAGAAAGAAATATATTCTAGGCATATGGAATGGCCACTATAAAGGCAAAAAATGGGAGATAGACTGTCATGTATGGGGAAAAGAGAAGACCAGTTTTGCTGGACAGTTGAGTACAGGAGTAAGAGTAACATTCAATGAGGATGAAAAGATAGGGTGGGTAAAAATTGTCAAGGATTTTAAACATTGAAAAATGGAGTTTATATATTATTTTAGAGGAGAGAAGTAGTCACTAGGAGAGTGACATGGGCAGATCTGCATTTTAGAAGCCATGTTTCAAAAGAGATGGAGTGGGGAGAGGCAAAGTGACTACTTAGGATGCTGTGGCAATAATGTAGGTGAAACATGATAAACTAAAACAGTAACTGCGTGAGTAGAGAAAAAGGGTTGGACACAAATGATCTGGAAAAGGTAGAAGTGGCTAGATTTAGCAACTGGTTGGATATTTAAGGTGCAAGAAAGTGTAGGATTAAGGATAACCCCAAGGTTATGGGCCTGAGATGCCAAAGGAATGGTAATACCTTCAACAGAAATTGGGAAGTTTGGAAGAGGGATGCATTCGGAGCAGGCAGGGTGGATAATGAATTCTCTTTTAGTTATAATGAACATGTAATTTTTCTAGGACATCCAGTATGAAATGTTCAATAGGTGATTAGTGTTATGGGATTGATGCTTATAAGAAAGATTGGGACTATATAGTAGTGTTATTGGGCTAGAGATGATAATTAAACCCACGAGTGCTGATGAGACCACGGAGAGAGAAAAAGCTTAGAAACAAGTAGGAAACCCAGGACAAAGCCTTGATGGAACATGAGCTAGCTGAAGAACCAACAAAGGGGATCATGCCTCTATTAAAGAAGGCCCACCGACTCATTCTCATTTTGGGTTGCTGTGCCACTTCATACCGAATTTAAAATCCACAAAAATCCCTTGATCTTTTTTCAGAAAAAAAAATCTATGGTTCCCCCATAATGTACTTGAGAATTAGTTTTTGTGAAGCTAAATTTAAGACTTTACATTTTTCCTAATTTTTTCTTATTTGATTTAGGCCCATGACCAATCCTGTCAAGATTTTGGGGGGATCCTGGAAAGGGGAAAAAGGGAATAAGCATTTGTATAGCATCTACTATGTGCCAGGCATTCTACTAAGCGCTTTTTAAAATTCTATGTCATTTGAGCCTCACAACAATTCTGACTGGTAGGTTATATTACTCTCCCCATTTTATAGATGAGGAAACTGAGATAGGCAGAAGTTAAGTTTCTTGCCCAGGATCACCCAACAAATAAGTGTTATTTTCAGATTTGAACTGAGGTCTTCCTGACTCTAATTCCAACTGAGACACCGGCTACCTCATGTTCAGTGGGCTAGCTATCACTCTCAGTTTTGTGTCACTGATAAGTTTTTATCTTAGTCATTGATAAAAAGTGTTTTAAAAAAACAGGAAACCAAGAACTGATCCCTAGGTCAGTCCACCATAGACTTCCTTCTAAGCTGACATGGAACAATTAATCATGAGCTTTGTGTTCCAATCATCCAATCTTTCATGAATATACCTTACTAACTATAACTATTGCTAAAACCCATGGCTTTCCACCTTATATACAATAATAGTATGAAAAAATTGTTGAATACTTTTCTGAAATTTATATACTGTGCCATTCCCTTGATCTGCCACCTATTTACTCTGTCGAAGGAAATGAGATTAATCTCACATAATCTGTACTTGTTGAAGTCATGCTGACTTTTAGTGATTTAGCTTCCCTTTTTAAGTGCTCACAAACTATTTCCTTAATAATGTTTTCTAGAAATTTGCTGGGAATAGAAGTTAATTTCCTTATTCTACAGTTTACTTACTCCTTCCTATTTTTGAAAATTGAGACATTTGTCCTACTCTGGCCCTCCTGACTCTCTCCTTTTTTCCCCATGGTCTTTGAGTTTTATCATCCCTTATATAACTTGCAGGACCACACCATCCTGCTATATTCATCCGTAACTACTTCCTTATCCTTACATCGTCTATACTTTTTTTAAAAATTCTGTTTGTCAAAATGCATCCATAATGGATTCTTTAGGTAGCTTTCTTTTTTCCTTATTAGAACTGTGTCTCCCTTCCTTCTTCAATTAACTTCCCCATATTGGATTGTTGGACATGGTGTTCTGCTTTCTTTCTTGAAATCTCCTTTTGCAATATGTAGGTTCTCTGTCAGACTGTGGCTAGCTTCCTTCATCCATATGAAAATGGAATGATCAATTCTTCTACAGGTTCCCACCAGTTTTACTTCATCAATTCCTTCTTATTTGTAAGAATCAAGTCCAAAATATTAGTTCTAATTTCCTCCAGCTTTTGTGGGATGAATGTAGCCTTAAGCCCAGAAGGACGCATCTGAGTACAGGGAACAGAACACTGGCTCGAGTCAGAGAACCTGTGTGACTTTAGGCAAGTCATTTAATCTCTCTCAGGTCTTAATTTCTTCCACTACAAAACTAGTGAGTTGAACTCTTAGATCTCTTCTGACTCTAGGTCTATGACACAAATTATGAATTCATCAGTATCCTTCTGGTAGAAAAAGAGCATCCATAGAAATTCAGGGTGTATAAGCCTCTAATAACTAAAACTCTTAGCACATTTTTTTATCAGTTTCCCAAACAGTACTTAGTTCCTTCTTCTGTCCAGGTGGTCTGTGCTGTAACTTTGCAAACAAATTGCAAAAAAAAAATAATAATAATAATACAGGTATCCCTTCCATATCATGACTTTCCCCATCACAGTTTCAATATATTGCAGGTTAACATAAGAATTTATGGAGTTTCAGAGTTTATTTTTAAACGTTTTTGTCATATGTGCAATATGTTCAGTATTATTCTCCTCAGATTTGTTTGTTTTTTTAATTTTCATATTAATTTTTTCATACCAAATTTTATTTAACATTGACTTTGATAAAGCTAATGACCAAATATTAACCCAAATTTTACAATAAGGCACTGTAAACATCCCGAAAAAGAAAAATTCAGACTTCTTCTATAATATAAAGGGAGGGCCAAAAAATTCTACACAGAGTCTTCAGATCACTGCATCACCACACCCTTAACCTCAGCGATGTGGAAGGATATCTGTATTGCTATTTCCATACTCGATCCTCATCAAAATGTTCTCTACTATGTTTCTCACTTTAGGTTCCTGAATTCCCTCTGTATCATTTGTTACTATTTTGCCAAACTCCAACTACAGATTCTTTTCACTTTGAGCAAGTTATGTCCACCCAGAGGCAAATTTCAGTTATGAATCCCATTTCACTGAGATTAAATGACATCAATCTGAAGGAGGTCAAATTTGTTTCCTTGCATAAAGATCTGGTTCGCCCTCTGTTAATAGCCTTTAATTTGTGTATATAGGTATCACAGGTTGATTAGTGGGTTCTATTGCTGTATTTTTTCTTAGATGTTGTCTCCCATGAATTTCTGGTCCTTTCTTCTACTGTGCTTCCTCCTGTGTTTTACTGAACAGATCTTTGTCAACAATTTTTTCTCTCTTCTTCCCTTTTCATTTTAAAGTCCTTGAAAGTAGATCTGAAAAAACTCCAGACAAATGTTTTTACCAACCCTTATTGGTTGTACTTTATTCCCATCCAGGGGTCTGTTTTGTTATTCTAATATTTTAAGCCAAGCCATGAGCCAGAAATCAAAATCCCATTCTCAGAGACCATATTCTTATCTAGCTGTTCACTTCCCTTATCTACTTTTAGTTTCTAAATCTAATACTTTCAAATGAAAGGAGTGATTTTAAAATACCACCCATGATTCCAGGTCTTCTGCCTAGGACCTGATCATCTTTAGCAGTAATTGCCAGGAACCTTCTGATGACATTATTTGTTCCCCATATGAATTATCAGAAGTGGATAGTGGTCATGGCATTTGATATTTCTTGTTAGATTCTCTGTCATGTCCAAGATACAAACAGACCCCAGGCAGTAAACCTCCCTGTTGCTCTATTCTTTCTTCAAGATCCTTCTCCAGCTGTGTCCACTCCATGACCTCTTCCCTGCTTATGGATCTTTTTTTCCTCTTAGTTCCTGTACTATTGCTCTCATCAAGCCATTCCCTTGCTCAAGAATATTCAATTGATCCCGATTGAATCCAGGATCACAAATAAATGCCTCAAGCTGGTGTTCAAGACTCCCCACAATCTGGTTCCAATTTATTTTTATACTCATAGTTTATATTACCTCTTCTTCCACCCCCATCATGTACTTCACGGTACAAATTAACTGAAATAGTCACTTTCCCCCATATATATCCCAAATTTTTCTCTCCTCAATGCCTTCCTTCACTCACAGTTCACCATAAGAAGTTATAGGCTGCAGCCCCAAACAATCTCTATCCTATCCCTAAAAATGTCCACCTAAACTGTAGCTTTTGCATGTCAGTTTGGATATTTGAGTTCTATTTGCTTCCTCACCAAAGGATTTGGACACTTTTCGCACTTTTTAGGCTTTTTTAAATTATCTTTTAGAAAAAGAAAGAAAGAGGAGATTACTGGTTCAGTGAATTGTGAGCCAGACTTAGAGAAGAGAAGTCTTGGGTTCAAATCTGGCCTCAGATACTTCCTAGCTGCATGACCCTGGGCAAGTCATTTAACCCCCATTGCCTAGTATTTACCTCTCCTGCTTTCTAAACAGTATTTGATTCTAAGATGGAAGGTAAGGTTTTGGTATTTTAAGAGAGATCAAAGAAAGAAAGGAAAAAATAGAGGGGAGAGAGAGAGAGAGAGAGAGAGAGAGAGAGAGAGAGAGAGAGAGAGAAAAGAATGAATTGACACTAAAAGACTTGAATATAAATATACAAATCATGGTTCTGTTATCTGTGTGGCCCAGGGAAAAATCATTTATCTTTTCTAGACCTCAGTTCTGTAAAGTGAGTGAACCAAATGAGATGATTTCTAGATTTGGAACAAATAAGATTACATCTCAGGTCTATCATTGTTCCAAGACCCTTTTTTTTTTGTTACTTGTTCCTTCACTTAGCTTGCCTTCTTCCTGTCTCTGCAACACAAACCATCTTTTCTTAGAAGGATAACGTAGGGTAGAGGGTGATATTCCCTTGCCAAGAAAATGCCACCTCCCCCAAAAAGCCTGGGGAAGAGCTGGGAGTAATGACCATATAACCAGTTCTCAAGTGGTATGAGAGTCCCAGACCTTAGAAATTAAAAGAATAAAAAATTGCAATTCAACTTGGAGCGTGCTATTTCTTTGTACACCCACACAATCATCAACAATCATAGATGCACATTAAAGTCCATGGAGAGTTCTATTTTTTCACATGATAACACACGTCTCACATTCTACTAGCCTCTGGGGCATGCCAGAGACAAAGATGTCCATTTGTTATTATGATTGGAGAGACAAGACAGGTGAACTTTAAGAACAGGGAGGCAACAGATGCCGTCAGCAGCTATTAGGAAGCAGAATGAAAAAGCAAAGAAAATCTAGACCATAAAGTAGTATTCCCTAAACTGGACCATATTCTCTGATTATAAAGTTGATTGAATTGGGAGCAGAGAGAGTAAGAAGACCAGATGAGACCACTTCACGGTAGAGCTATGTATCTCAAAGGAGACTGGTTACCTAGGTACCTTTAATAATATGATAGCTAGCTGGCATTTCTATAACACTTTAAAAGTCTGAAAAGCATTCTGGAAACATTAGTTCATTCTATCTTCACAGCAACCACAAAAGGTAGGCATGATAATTATTCCCATTTTCAGGATGAGGAAGCTGAAGTTGACAGAAGTTAAATGCCTTGGCCAGGGTCACACAGATATTCACAAAGAAGATATCCAAGGTGATATGCAAGGCTTTTTTAAATTATCCTTTAGAAAAAGAGAGAAAGAGGAGATTACTGGCATTTTTTTTAAAAACTCTTACCTTCCATCTTGGTAAGCCGCACAGCCAATACTGCGTACTGGCTCCAAGGCAGAAGAGTGGTAAGGGTAGGCAATGGGGATCAAGTGACTTGCCCAGGGTCACACAGCTAGGAAGTGTCTGAGGCCAGATTTAAACCCAGGAACTCCCATCTCTAGGCCTGGCTTTCAATCCACTGAGCCACCCAGCTGAACCCTCAACTAAGGACTCAGGTCTTCCTAATCCCAGGCCCTGAAGCCCAGCATTCAGTCCACTGAGACACCAGAACTTCTATATTAAATATCTTTTTTTTTATATGCCAAACAGTGAGAATATGAATAGTATCAAGTAAGACAAGACAATCCCTGCCTTCAAAGAACTCACATTCTAATGGGGCAAGGAGGAGGAAGCAGCAGTAAGGTTTTGAGCTTATGATTTGGAAATGATGGGGAAATTGTAGGGTGAAAGTTTTGGTTCCTTGAACCTTTGAAGGAAGAACAGGATGTGGGGAGGGAGGCAGTGAGGCAGGTCCTAGTCACAAGTTAAAGAAACCAAAAAAGGACAGAGCTCGCAAAATCTAAATGACAAGGTAATTTATCTGGTTCTTTCCAAATGAGAGACTCAAATATAGGCTGCCACAAACATTTCTGCATCCATTTTTCCCCAGGATCTGAAGTTAAAGACTTATAACATGTCAGAACCAGAAAGAAACTTAAAATATAGAATATAGAACTTCATAACTGGTGCTGCCTTTAGAAAATTGAACATAGATTATTAGTTGGAAGAGCCTAGAGAACGTAAAAACAATTTTAGAGGTGAAAAGGATCTTCAATTATATAATATATAATGGGAGAACTAGAAAATACTTTAGAACTTAGAACATAAACTGCTATGCCTAGAAGGTACCTGAGAGCACATCATTTCAGAGCTAGGCAAGATATTCGAGTATATAAGAATGATAGATATGAAGAGTATCCTAGGATTTGGACCAGAGGTCGGCAACCTTTTTGGCCGTGAGAGCCATAAATGCCACATTTTTTAAAATGTAATTTCGTGAGAGCCGTACAGTGCTCATAGTGCACTCCTGTAACAGCACCTGAAAAAAATTGACTTTATGGCTCCTGCAGAAAGAGCCATATCTGGCCCTCAAAAGAGCCAGATATGGCTCGAGAGCCATACGTTGCCGACCCCTGATTTAGAACATAAACTCACAGAGCTAAAACACTTATAGCCTGAAACATAAAGATGCCAGAACTGAAAGGAACAATTAGAACATAGACTGTCAGAACCTTTTAACACAGACAACAAAGATGGAAAGACTTAGAACAGATTTTAAGGAAAGGAGACAACATACAACATAGAATGCTAAATTTAAAAGGGACCTTAAAAATAAAAAATGTTAGAACATAGAGCATAGAATGCAAAATAATAGGCTTAAAAGGAACTGTAAATATCCTCTAGCCCACCCCCTTATACTACAAATGAGGAAACAGAGTCTGAGAGAGGGGAAATAACTTGGCCAAAATCTCATATTGAGTCTGGCAGAATCGAGCCTAGAACCCAAATAGGAAGTCTCTCGGGCCAGTGTTCTTCACACCATGCTGGCCTTCTGATCCACCATGTTCACTGGGCTAGAATGGGTGTTGGGGGGGAAGTAGGGAGATAAGCCAGAGCAAGTGTGCAAGTTGGGAGAGGGGGCCAAGAAGAGAGGAGGGGGAAATTTTTATGGAAGGGGCCTCCTGCTGGGACCAGGGATGGCTCTGAAAGTTGGTAATAGGCTTCAGAATGTCTCTCAGCAGGGTTCTCGTTAAGAGGCAGCTGATGTGAGTACTAACAGAAGGCAGCTCCTTGTCTTAGGGCTGGCAGAATGACTTTGTGGCTTCTGCTGAATTCCTACAAGAGGGGAGGGTGGCGAAGGAGAGGGACAAAGGAAGAAAGCAACAACTCTGTTCTTTCTTTTTAACCTCTAGTGTTAAATGAAAAATCAGGAGATATCAGAAACCTCTAATCGACCCCAACCCAAATGCCTCCTTGATTGACAGTGACACAAAAGGGTTGTCTTTGCCCAGTGACAGATATGAAGCTTCCCATATGGCACAAGAAAGGATGTTTCAACTTTAAACTTTCTAAAATTCTACTATTAGCAGTATTTTTCTTTAGGTCAACAAGCGGACCTCCTAGAAGACAAGAGACATTTGTTATAGTTCTGACTCTGTCACTAACTGGGTGACCATCTTTTCTCCTCAGTTTCCTCTCTGTAAAATGGAGAGTGTTACACTAATTGATCTCTAAAGGTAGCTGATGTTTTATGTTCTTATGTCTCTTCCAACTCTTACATTCTATGCTCTAAGGCCTCTTCCAGTTCTGAAAGATTATGTTCTAAAATCAAATAGTTCATGTTCTTATGGTTCCTCCCAGCTCCAAAAGTTTATGTTCTAAAATCATTTTTAATTCTAGCATTCTATGTTCTAAGGTCCCTTCTACCTCTAACATTTTATGTTTTTAGATCCTTTCCAGCTCTAAAAGTCTCTGTTCTAAAATCATTTTCAATTCTAACATTCTATGTTCTAAGGTCCCTTCTAGCTCTAACATTTTACGTTTTTAGATCCTTTCCAGCTCTAAAAGTCTCTGTCCTAAAATCATTTTCAATTCTAATATTCTACGTTCTAAGATGCCTTCCAGTTCTGAGAATCAATTTTTGAAAATCCCTTCCAGCTCTAACATTCTTTATTCTTAGTTCTCTCCCAGCACTGATATTCAGTGGTTCTTTAAATCTTGCTCAATACAATTCAATTTAACAGACATTTACTGAGTGCTTACCATTTTCACAGTCCATTGCTTGACCCTGCAGGAGATTCAAAGCCTGTTTTTCTTTTCTGGTCCTACAGTCTAGCATGAGGGATAGCTGGCTGTACAATACAAGTAAAATACATTTAGATGAGCTCTAGGTCTCAAGGCTTGAGGGCAAGGGAAAGAGTATCTGAAAGGAATTTTTGCTGTTTTTTAGTGTTTCAATTGTGCCTAACTCTTTGTTTATTTGGGGTTTTCTTGGCAAGGATGGTGGAGTGGTTTGTCATTTACCTCTCTAGCTCATTTTACAGATGAGGAAACTGAGGCCAACAGGCTTAAATGATTTGTCCAGATTTGACCTCAGGAAGTGTGAGAGCTTGCTGAGTCCTTTTACAGATGAGGAAACTGAGACCAACTGGCTTAAGTGACTTGTCCAGGGTGCCACAACAAGTGTCAGAAGCCAGATTTGACCTCAGGAAGTGTGAGAGCATACTGAGTCCACTTCAGAGCCACTCACTCACCTTTGGTTTCCACCTGCCATCCAGCTCTCACCTGTGACTCTAGGAAGCTATAATATGGAGGCCATACTCCAAAAACCATCTCAGCAAATGGGCTAAACTAGGTTGAGGGTAAAAGACAGATCTCAAACACATCAGTAAGGTAGGGGAATATCTACTCCAAGAATGTAAAGACTTCCTCTGGCAGAATGAGTGGATGAGAGCAATTTGTTCCAATGGCCCACGAAGGTGGCAGAAGCATGTGCTATGGAACACTTAGAGCCTGGTCAGACATCAAAGATGTCAAGGTCATCCACTGCATTCCAGATCATCAGCAGCTGTCCTGACTTTGACCTTTTGCCTTGCCACTGGACCCCGATGACTCTGGAAGAGAGAGTGAGGCTGATGAGTATACAACTCTGTCTCATTTAGCTCCAGCCACTCTAGAGTCAAGACATCTCCTTGTGATTTCAATGGTCCTCTTCAAAATGAAGGACAAACAACACAGGTCTTTATAGCTCAACTGTCTTTAGCCCTTTAAGGTTTCCTATAACAATCTTGGAAGGGAGATGGTGTCAGTATAACTGACATTTATTTTATCAGATCTGTGCTTTCTTTGTTATAAGGGACTTCCTTTTACAGATGAGGAAACTGAGTCATAAGTGGATTGAACATGTATGCTAGGACTTGCCCAAGGCCATGCAGGTAGAAAGGATCAGAAGTGGAACTTGTGAATACAAGTCTTCTGATTCCAAAGCCAAGGCTTCCATCCCATATCTTAGAACTCGGAGTCTAACACTCATTTGGCTACTGTACTCTGCGAAGGACAGTTACAAACACCATGGAGAATTGGAAAAGGGAAAGTCACATTCATTAAGGAACATCAAGGAGGACTTCATGGAGGAGATAGCTTTGGAGTCCACTAATCCTGGCCCACCTATCTGCCCCCTAAGTTTTTTCACAGATAATTTCACTTTGCCTTCCCTCTCTTCCTCCCTCCCTTCCTCCTCCCCACAGCTCAGTTCCGCCACTGGGCCAGAGACAATCAGACTTGGCATTAACTACACCTTTGGTGCCACTAAATCCTGGTTGCAAATTTTGTGCCTACTTCCCCAGCCCACTAATGTCAGCGGAAATGGGACTGGGAAGCCCCTGGGGACCAACTCAACAATTCAGCGCAAATGTTAAGTGAGCCCACAGCCTGCCTTCGAAATGTCACTCCCAAGAGCTGAGT
The DNA here is from genome assembly GCF_016433145.1 of Gracilinanus agilis. Taxonomy (NCBI): domain Eukaryota; kingdom Metazoa; phylum Chordata; class Mammalia; order Didelphimorphia; family Didelphidae; genus Gracilinanus; species Gracilinanus agilis. The sequence goes on along the minus strand of NC_058130.1, from coordinate 697,186,500 downwards.
TAAGGAATGGCAGTGGCTTCGGGTCCCTCCCAATATCAGCCTGGCCTGTGAGACCTTACTTTCTTAAAATAGCTTCCTCTACTACTCACCTCAATTATGATCAAAGAGTCATCTTTGAGTGGGGAGTGAGAGGAAGAACACTGAGTTTCAAATCATATGATGAGTTCTCGTCCTATTTCTGCCCCTCTCTACTAAACTAGGCAAGTCACTTTATTTTACTGGGCCTCGATTTCCTCATCTGTAAAATGGATTTAATTCTATTGCTGCCTATTTCACAGTCCTATTATGAGGATTAAATGAAATGCTTGATATGAATTCTATTTGCTACCATAAAATATTATGCAACTATAACCTATCATCATCACCATTATTATTATTACCACCAGCCTGACCTCAGAACTCTACAAACTTCTGCCTCATCCATCAAGCCCAGGAACCAAAAATCTGGCCTGCAGTTAAGTGGCACAGTAGCTAGAGCACTGGATCTAGAGTCAGGAAGACCTGAATCCAAATCTGGCCTTGGAGACTTACTGGCTATATGACCCTTGGGAAATTGCTTAACCTGTGTTTGCCTCAGTTTCCTTCAATGTATGGGAATAATAGGGCAGCTACTTGGTACAGTGGAGAGAACATCCTGTCTAGAGTCAGGAAGACTTATCTTCCTGAGTTCATATGTGGCATCAGACACTTCCTAGCTATGTGACACTAAACAAGTCATTTGACTCTATTTGCCTCAGTTTCCTTCCCTGTAAAATGGACTGAAGAAGGAAATGGCAAACCACTCTAGTATCTTTGCCAAGAACACCCCAAAATGGAATCATGAAGACCCTGGTCCAACTGAACATGGCTGAACAATGGAAACAATAATAGCATCTACCTCTCAGGATTATTGTGAGGATCAAATGAGTTAAAGTGCTTAGCGAGTGCCTAGAATATAACAGGAGGTATATAAAGGCTAGCTTTTATTATTTCTGTTATTATTATCACTAGCCACAACACCCACCATTCTAAGAGCATCCCTCTACTCACCCTAAAGAATAAATTTACTTGATGCTGGAGTGAAGTTCAAGTCAAAGACGGCCTGGCTGAGGGTGAGTGTCTCAAGTATTCCCCACACTTCTAGAACCAGCCTGGCTCTAGGTCTCAAGCCTGAATCATCAGACAAGACCAGGTAAAAGTGGTCAGGTCAGCCTCTCTCATCCCCACCACATCCCACTTCTTTCCCAGGGAAGGATCGTCAAATCATCATTACCTTTGCTACAATAATGTGATACTATGATACTGCTCACTGTCTCTCTATTTCTGAATTGTAGACTAGCGAGGCAGAAGCTCTGGATCCTCATCCCCATCGTGACCATTCCTTTATACCCATTCATGTCAGCCCCATCATTAGTCATTTCTAAGGGAAGGCACAGATCTACTAAGGAGGGCAAAATTTATTAAAAAGAGAACAGGTATACTTTGTCCTTATGTCTATATGTTATTGTCTCCCCATAGAACTTAAGCTAGATGAAGAGAGGGAATTCTTCATTTTATATATGTATCCCTAGGACTCAATAGAATATTAGCTTAATAATAAATGTTTGCTTGAATTGAAGTGAACTAAATCCTTCTGAGTTCACTTCAGAGATTCTTATTCTTTTTTGGTAATAAAGACTTCTTTGAAAGACTGGTGAAGCCTATGAACCCATTTTCTGAATAATGCTTTTAAATGCATTGTGTGTGTGATTAGAAAGGAAATAAATTATATTAAAATAAAGGCATCAAATTGTTCTAAAATAAATTTACAGACCCTGGTTTAAGAGTACCTAGTAGTGTACAAAAATATTTATAGCTATGCTTTTTTGTGGTGGCAAAAAATTGGAAAATGGGCTGTTGTCCATCGATTGGGGAAACGGCTGAACAAAATGTGGTATATGATAGTGATGGAATACTATTGTTCTATAAGGAATGATGAACTGCTTGATTTCTGTATGAACTAGAAAGATCTCCATGAACTGATGCAGAGTGAAATAAGCAGAACCAGGAGAACATTGTACACAGAAAGTAAAACACTGTGGGAATGATCAAATGTAATCAACTTTGCTACTGATAGCAATGCAGTGATCCAAGACAATCCCAAGGGCCTTATGAGAAAGAATGCTATCCACATTGAGAGAAAGAACTGTGGGAGTAGAAATGCAGAAGAAGAACATATGATTCATCACTTGCTTGTATGGGTATATAATTTGAGGTTCTGGTTTTAAAGGATTATTCTATTACAAATGTGAATAATATGGAAAGAGGTTTTGAGCAATAATACCTGTATAATCCAGTGGAATTGCTTGTCTGCTCCAGGAGGGGGGAGGGAAGAGGAGAGGGAAGAGGGAGATAAAATGAACCATGGCAAAGTATTCTAAATAAATAATAAATAAATAAATAATCAAATAAATTGATACAAAAGAGTACCTACCAGTTCATGGCAATAAAAGAAAAAACACTCCTGACCTGAGAAGTTATAGTTACTAATTGTTACTCATTGTGTAAAGTTATTAATTGTGTGACTCTGAGAAGGTTCCTTTACCTTCCTGAACTGCTTTCCTTATTTGTAAAATATGGATGATATTTTATGTGCCACCTACCTCTCAACATTGTTATGAAATAAAATATTTTACTACTTCTGGAATCCAGTCTCATGAGTAGCCACCTTATCTCTACCCACATTCAGTCCCCTAGCCTCCAGGAATTTGGCTATTCTTCTTTTAATAGCATTTATATAGTGCTAAACAAATATTATGTTGTTTTATCCTGATAAGAACTCCGAGAGGTAGGTGTTATTATTGTCTCCATTTTATAGATGAGGAAACTGAGACACATAGGATTTAATGACCTGCCAAGGATCACACAAATAGTTAAGTATCTGAGGCCAGATTTGAAATCATGAAGATGAAGCCTAGTGCTCTATTCACTGTGCCACCCAGTTGCCCCCAAATCACTTATTCTCCAAATTTACTTTAGCATATTCAGCCCCAGTTTCTTCAATTATTAATAAAGGTGAAAAGCAACTAGGTGGCTCAATAGATAGAGAGCCAGGCTTGGAAACAGGATGTCCTGGGTTCAAATATGGTCTCAGACACTTCCTAGCTATGACACTGTGGACAAGTCACATAACCTCCATTGCCTAGCCTTTACTCCTCTTCTGCCTTAAAACCAATATATAGTATTTATTCTAAGATGAAAGGCAAGGATTTTAAAAAATTATTAATAAGGGTGTTAGATTAGATGCTCTCTGAAGATCCTTTCAGTTTAAAATTTAGAGGCCTAGGAACATGCATCAGAATTCTGACTCAACTTTTTATTATATATAAATTATAATTTATTATTATATATGACAGTTTCTTTTTCCTATCAGGAGTTCAATTTTCTAATCTTTGAATGAAGGGGTGTAGCTACATTTTATGGTATTATTATTTTCTAGGTCAGATAAACAGAGTGTATGTGGAGCATCAATAGATCCTACGATTAGCTTCAACTCTACTCTATCCCAGTTAACGGAAAGGACAATTCTCTCCCAGGCACCAGTGTGCCCCCCAAATACCAGACCTGGCCAAGCTAATTGAGATGCAAGTTATGCCAGGTGGCATACACCACTGGGTTAAATCCTGACCATGTGCCACCACAACACTCCTGAGTTCCTGAACCAGGTTAAAATAGAATTGGAAATACTTAACAAAATAAATAAGCCAAAAGACAAATAAAAAGTAGATAACATTACATTCCAAAACTAAGTCAATCTGCATGGATTGTCGTTGTTGCTGTTCTTCTTTTCAGTTGTGTTCAACTGTTCATGATCTTTTTTTTGAGTGATGGTAGTGCAGGTCCCATGCTAGGGCCCGAAAGCACTGCTGATGGGCACAGGAGCTTTGATCTACTCCAACTCTGACTTGGAGCTGAATCCCTCCTCATTAGGCAGACTACTGCCCTAATTCCCAATCTCAGGGGCCCGCCATATTGGTTTCAAGTTTGGTACCGACAGTTGATTGGTTTTAGCTTCATTTTAACTTCAAACACTAATTAATTCAAGTTCAAACCTCCCCTGAAACAGGAATTATAAGCTTTCCTTATTCCTTATAACATATTCTAAAGGTCACATTGTAGCTCCTCTCTCCTCTACAAGTCTTTGCAATGGCCTTTGGCCAAAAAAAAAAAAAAAAAGAAAGAAAGAAAAAAGTACCATTCTGACCTATGGGCTGCTCAATAAATAATGGACTGATTGATTGATTCTTTCCTGGGAGAGCTCTACCGTACAATGTCACTCCAGGGGAAAGGATGAAGGACAGAAGGAGAGGATGTGTTGGCAGATACTCCTGATTAGATTGCTGCTGACTGATGGTAGGCAGTACCACTTAAATACTTGAATGTATTCACTGTCTCATTGGGGTGGGTATCCATCCTCCCAACCTGTGAGGTCTTTTTCCATATCCTCCCATAAATCCTCCATTGAAGATCTTCCCCATGCATTGTAAGCAACCATTTAAGCCTTTTAATCTTTTTTTTTGTGCATTCTGATGTAACTCTGTGGCTGCCCATCCTTCACTCTCATTACAAGTCCTTTAAGTTTCCTTCTCTACCACTTCTCCCATGCAAGTCATTATTGGGAATATGCTATGACCAGCTGACCCCAGTCATACAACTTTCCTTGGGTTCACCTCCAATTTGGGCGTTTATGACACCATGATGTTGGATAGTTAGAATTATCTTGAATCTCTAAAACTACATTACCCGCACTTCCTTTCTGTATTACCCACAATTCCTTTTGCCTTTCGTATAACTTGCATCTTTATGTGGTCTGTATATAATTTGGGTTCATTCTGCCATGCCCTCCTTCTTCCACGTGAAATGAGTGGGGAACATTCTCTGTGTTCTCTAGCTCTTTAGCTAAATATGAATAAATCTCTATAAATATTATCATTTGGAGATATTGAATATTAATTTTTAAGTCCACAATGTTCTACAGTTCACAAAGGGAATATTGGCAATAGGAGAGATTATTTTTGGTGGCAGTACTCACTGAAAGTTGTTCTACTTCTTAAATGTGATCCACATTCTCTACTTCTAGTCAGTTCTGAGCCCAGTTCATTACCCAGCTTCACAGCTTTTCCAGGATACATATCCTCATGAAGGCCTCAGTGAATTGCCCCACCATTGGCATCCCTAATGGACTGACGATAGGCCTTCTTCATCTATTTGGTTTTTTTCCGAAATGATTATTAAACCAGTCTCTTTCTGGTGAATACTGACCCTCAAATCCCAAAGTCATTGTCTGTTTTCAGACACATTTTAATATAATAATGGGTCCAAATTAAAGCATTTTCTCCACTTCTACAAACTGCAACCCTTCCATGTTCTCCCATTTTTTTAAACTTATCATCTGCCTTTGTATTGGTTCTAAGGCAAAAGAATGGTAAGGGCTAAACAATAAGAATTAAGTGACTTGTCCTGGGCTACATAGTTAGGAAGTGTCTAAGCTCACATTTGAACCCACATCATCCTGACTAGGCCTGGCACTCTATCTACTGTGCTACTTAGCTGCCTCTCTCATTTGGTTTTAATTTCCTTTCATGAATTCTTCATCAAACCGGTAAAAGGGAAGGGAAAGAAGGTAATAAACATTTATCTAGCACACATTACTTTACAAATATTATCTCATTTTATCCTCCTGACCCTGCAAGATAGATGTTGTCATTATTCCCATTTTACAATTGAGGAAACTGAGGCAGACAGAAGTTAAATTATTTGCCCGGAATCACACAGCTAGTAAGAATATGATGCTGGATTTGAACTGAGGTCTTCCAGGTTGCAAGTCCAGTGATACAGTCACTATACAACCTAGCTGCCTCTACTGGAGTAGACTGTCAACAGCTTAACCATCCAAGTAGATAGTTCCTTGAGTTGACAAAGTGCTTTTCACTGGACAGCCTATGAATTTCCATGATGGTAACTGCCTAAATTCCATCCTTTGATGTGGATGAGGAGCTGGACCTATAATGCTTGTGATTTCATCCAGGTAGGGAGCTCTCAGTGGAATGAAGTCCTCTACCAGTGTAGATTGGCATCTTCTAGACAAACTCCTAGCCTTTAAGAATCACCTGAAGCAACAAGAGATAGAGTGACATGCCCAAAATCACACAGCCAGGGTGGCTGACTTATATGACATGGCATAATAGACAATGAACGTCTCCAACCTTAACTAGTCAGAGCCTTGAATGCCACAACATCTATCTCTAAGAACACACTCAAAGTTTTTCTAGTTTGGTAGAAACTTCCAGAGTTTTCACTCTGATAGCACAGCCCTTAAGAAACCAGGTTTCACCTTTAGATTCTCTCACTGACACCCTATTGCTTTTCTCCAAAGTATCCAAGAAGAACTTATGTAAAAAGCCAAGCTGTCAATATTCTGTGAAATCAAAAGGTCTCACTATATGATCTCTGTGTTCCCTGCTAGCTAAAACTTATAATCTTGTAGGAACCCCAACATTTCCCTCCTTTCTTTTCTTAGGGCCAGCCAAGCTCTGCTTCCTACATGGACAACCCATCTCTCAGTGGGGTCACTGGGGGAACAGCTGCATCTAGCCAGCCAACTGCCTATCATTAAATTCATTTTTGTCTCATTCTCTTCCCTTCCACATTAAATAGATGGTTGAGTTTGTGAGGAGGTGGGAGCTAAGGCCAGACATAAAACAGTCCAGTAATTGTAGAGCTCAACAGTACAGCAGACAGGGAAGAGAAGAGAGTACCTTACTCCAAGCTAAGTCATGCCTCTACTTCCAAAAGGGCTTCTAGGTCATGGGGAGGGAGTGTGATGTAATGGAAATTTGAGCATTGGACTAGAAGTCAAAAGATCTGCTGTGAATTCATTGTGTTACCATAGGTAAGTTGCCTTTCTTGTTTTTAAAATTAATATATTTGTTTGTTTGTTACATTAAAATTCCCAGGCAACTCCCTCCCTTTCTCCCCTCTCCACACTAGAGAAGGACATCATTTGACAAAAAGATATGTGTATATATAAAACTGTGTCTTACTTATTTCTATTTATCGCTTCTTCCTCTGGAGGTGGACATAAGCAAGTCTTTCATCAATTAATATTTCTGTTTCTGTACACAATGTTCTCTTGGTTCTGCTCATTTCACTTTCACGTAGGTCTTTCCATTGTTTTCAATTAACCAGCTCATCATTTTTTATGGAAGAGTGACTGTACTCCATCAAAATCAGACGCCACAACTTGTTGAACCATTCCCCAACTGTTGGGCCTCAGTAGTCTGGTGGGGAGGGGTTTGAATTGTCCAACAGAGATACCAGATGCCCAGAACTTTATAACTTTGAGGCATCTGATGCAGGAATCCTCTCTACTACCTTGGTATGGAGTCAACCAGTCTCTGCTTATATAGTCCCAGTGGTCAGGAACTCATTACTAATAAACTTGACACACACTCCCTACACTTATAGACAGCTGAAATTTATAGAATTTTAGAGTTGGAAAGGCCCTTAGAGCTCATCCAGCTCAAAGCCCTCCCTTTACAGAGAAGGGATTCAAGATCCATAGTTGCTCAAAGGTAATACCATACCCAGATCATCCTGACTCCCAGCCTAGGGCTCTCACCACTGGAAAATGCTACTGCTGTATTATCGGTTTCCAGGTCAATAAGCAGACACCCTCCTTTAAGAGAATGGAAGAAAAAAAATGAAATAAGAATGAAATAAAATGGTGGGTACAGGGTGGGAGCACAAAACCTCATTAAAGAAGAATCCACTGCAGACTGGCTGTAAAAACTGAACACTGTAATGCTGTAAAAGTTAATGGCGTCAGGCAAGAGGATGCCTGGGGAAGAAAGAACTGTGACTGAGGGCAGCCAGACAAAAGGAGAGGGAATAGAAAGAAAAGACTCATAGAATCATAGTATTTCTGAGTTAGAATAGCCCTAAAAACTTAGCTGAAGGGATTTTAGAACACAGAACACAGTGGTCCAAGCTGAAAAGCATCCTAGACCAGTGATGGGCAAACTTTTTAAAGAGGGGGCCAAAGGAAAGGAAATGCTCATCTGTCAGTCTGTTTCTAAGGCAAATCTTTCAAAGTTTCACTGTATTGTATCCTACTCATTGTATTCATCAGATTAGGAATAATGTCATGGGCCAGATAGAACATTTCAGGGAGCCACATTTGACCTGCCAGTCATAGTTTGCCCATCACTGTCCTAGACTATAAAATGTTAGAACTAGGAAGAAACTTAGGAACTATGTAGCCAGACACCCTCATTTTACAGGTAAGGAAACTAAGGCAGGAAAAGGAAGAATAGCTTTCCTATGGCCGTACACATACTGTGGCAGAACAATAAGCTGTATTTATATAGCACTGTATAGCCAACAAAATATATTCTTTGCAACAGTTCCTTGAGGTAGCTAATACAAACTTTTATGGCTATAACATTTTACAAATGAAGAAATTGAGTCAGAGAGAGAAAGTGACTCATCTAAGATAATTAGCAGAAGAGGCAGGGTTTGAACCCAGATTTCTTTTTCTAAATTCAGGATTTTTTCACTATAAGATAATATCTCTTATTCTGGGTACCCTGTGCGACCAGTCGTGTGCCTCATCAGTTCCACTGTGGAAAAATGCAAGAAGAAGAATGAGATCCAGTCTGGCCAGGATCTCATACACCATTAGAAAAATATCTCCCTTCAAGAGACATTTTCTTATTCCCTCAGTTATTGAGACAAAGACAGAGACAAAGACAGAGACAGAGACAGAGACAGAGAGTCAGAGAAGAGAGCACTGTGAAATTTTTACATAATCTTTGCTCAGCTATACATGAACATATATTATTGCACATGTACCCCTAGAATGAAACCCTTGGAGGACAGAGATTGTCACTCTTCTGCCTTTCACTTTCACAGGGCCTGGCCCAGATTCTTAATAAATGTTTGCCAATTAACTAGTTGATCAGAGATTAGTAAATTAGTTAATGGGTTGGATTGTATGTTCTGCTTGTAAATACTTTGGACATTTGGAGAAAGGGCAGATGAGTGAGGGCTGGAATCAAGAAGACTTGCCCACATTGGATGATGTGGTAGGAAAAGCCCTGGTCATAGATTCCTGGATTCTAATCTTCATTCCAGCTGGCTAAATGACCTTTGGCAAGTAACTCTAATTCTCTGAACCTCAGTTTACTCATCTTTGAAAAAAGATAGTTGGACCTAAAGATGCATGAAGTGTCTCTGAGCTCCAGTTGCCTGCAATTCTGCACTTCTTAGTTCCTCCACTCAAGTTCTCTGTTACTTCTTTAAGACATAGAGGTGATGGAACTAAAAAGCTGCTCAAGTATCAGCTCTGGCATGTCCTATAAAGCTAGAAATTGTAGACCAAGCAGAAGTACAACTAGGGAAGAGTGATTGGGACTTTGCCCCAGAGCATTTGGCCTCACAGAGGCATACTTCCTCCCCTGCTGGTGCTCCTGAACACCAACTTCATGACTTATTTCCTTTCCAGATTCATACCATTGGCCCCTGCATTTCCAGCAACACAACCACCTCTGGTCCTTTGCCTTTTCTTTGGGCACCATATCCCCTCCCCATTCCATTGACATAGTGACTCTTTGTCCCACAATAAGACCTGGTGACCCACTCACTTCATGTCTGCCATAGCAGAAACATTCTTACTAATCTAGGATCAATGGAGATGACCATGTTCCTTCACCGATCCCCTGGCATGATGCTTCTCTAGCCTTTTTTCTCCTCTAAGGTTTTGGTTGTAGGAGATGGTGGCACATATATATTGTTTGGGTTGTTTGAAAGGGTTTGAAAGAGTTCATACAAAAAATCTCTCTCTCTCTCTTTCTCTCTCTCTCTCTCTCTCTCTCTCTCTCTCTCTCTCTCTCTCTCACACACACACACACACACACACACACACACACACACACACACACACACACTCTCCATGGCACTGGCTAAGGTATGATTCTAAGACCTTTCTGTATCCCCAGTAAGCTCTTCTATACAGCTTGCCCTTTACTTTCTTCCTCCATGCTGGTCTCCCCACTAGCTCTTCCATGGTGTCCTAAGTAAGTTCTGGCAGTTTTCCAAATGGTACTTGCTCCAATCATGTATATTGCTAGTAATGCCTTTATGCCAAAGAGGCCCATCACCAGGAACACATGAGGAGATGAAGCTCTCAGATACACATTGTAGAATAACGTTTTTGACCAGCAGAATGAGCCACACTGGCAAAATCACAATTTCATGAGGGTTTGCAGGATAAATCACATTTGAAATGAGTGTCAGGCTGCCCTCCTCTAGACCCCAGATCCTCACCAGGATCCCTAGTTCTAAGGCAAATGTCCTTTGGATTGGACACGCTGCTCCTAACATTCTGTGATTTCAAGATCTATGATTTTATGGCTATGGATTCTGTGATTCTAAAACTCTATGCTGCTTTTATCCTGATACTCACTCACTGATTCTATGACGCTAGGAATCAGAGATCCTATGATTCTGTAGTTCTATGACTGAGATTCCGTGATTTTAAGGTGCCATGGCTTTAACATTCAATGAATCTAAGACTCTATCACTGCCCATCAATTCCAGAACAACATTGGAGAAAATGCTGTTTGAGGAAACTGACAAAGTAGAGAGATTGATAGCTCCCTTTGGGGGCATCTTGGGCTTATTTATGTAGTCCTTAGCCCACAAGGACCCAAGAGCATCTCTGCAAAAGGACAGCCAATTAATTAGAAGGAGAGGAGGAGGCCCAGATCACTAGGGTAAGCCAGGTGGAGAGGAGAGATTGGGCTGAAGGGAGGGAGGGGGAAAGAAGACACATTTCCTGGTTGATTCTCCTCATTTCTTTCCCTTTCATATTTGATTTCCGTCTCAATTTGAGTAATTATTCCCCACTCAGCGTCATTTCTTTCCTTCATTCAAGTGGGGGGGAAAATACACCCGCATCCTTTTTTTTCTTCTATTTTTTGTTCTTTTTTTCAGGATTGGCACAGCTGCTCCCTGCAGGGGGCAGAGAAGGCTTGGGGGGTGGGGGGAGTGCATCAAAGAAGACAGGGAACTCTTGAAAGTTCCACCAAGTTTGTTTTTCACTAAGCTTTTTCCCCATTCCACATCCCCAGCTACAGTGTTTTGAGCTGACAAAGGTCCAATGCATGTCCATCCCTCTTAACCCTTTTCTAGGATCTTTCATATCCACTGTCTCCTTGGAAACTCACCTCAGCTCTGTAAGGGAGGCAGAACATGCATGAAGTATTAGTTCCATTAGATAGATGACACCACTAAGGCCCAAAAAAAGTGGCACAAATAGAGTTCTTGACAGAACCAAGACTTGAACTTGAGTCTTCTGCATCCAAAGCATTAGATTTCCACATCTTTGTATTGCATCAAGCTTCTCCATTCAGATGCAAGGAAAGGTTGATCAAAGGTGACCTTCATCAATCCGATGAGTTCCCCCAATCAACTTTTTGAGCTTCCACCATAATGATCTTTACCCAAATAAGTATGACAGGTCATCCCCCCAGGGAGGTAGGCACACACACTGGAACTTCTCTGAAAAGACCCCAGAAATTCCTTTTATTGATTCCCAGAAAGGAAGGCTGCTTCGCTTCCAGATGACTGGAAGATGACTGAGTTTTGTCAAAGGATTCAGCGCACCCCCTTCATGATCCTAGAAAGTGAGCTGTGAAGCCAGCTCCGGCTTGCTCATAATATGCCTTTTTTGCCTTTTCCACTTTCCTTTAGAGTAAATAAAGGACTGAGAGGAGGAAAGGGGAGAAGAGGATTTCTCTCTTTTCCTTCTCCCTCCCACTATGAGCAGCTGAAGCACATGGCAGAAGCAGCTATATCTGTGCTTACTCAATCTGGCCTTGATGTTCATGAACCCCCAATTTTTCTGTGATGGAGAGAGGTTTTTTGAATTCTCTAGGTAGCTTGATCCTAGAATCTAGACTTCGAGCCAGAAAAGGAAGATTTCCTAGGCAGCATCACCTGGGCAGCTTTGGAAGTCACCTCATAAATCACTCTACATTCAAAGAGGATTCTTGATAGAGGGTCGACCTAAGGCTGAAGGACTAATGCCATGCAGGAGGAGAGAAAGTCGATCATAGGACCTTGCTAAGCCCTTGATTGCTGGGAATTGTTCAGGTTCTTGATAAGGGGAATGCTTGTCTGGCAGTCCCCAAAGTGTGTTAACCTTCCAGGGGAAATCACTTAAGCTGTTCACTTTGTGTGTTTCCACATGTTCTTGCGGACTCGTGAATCTTTGTCATCTTACCCTTTTTCTGAAAGTCTTAACATTATGACTATTCCATTATCTAATACCCATGCTGTACATTAAATGTTAAGCTCAGGAGATGGCAAGCTCCTCAGGGGCACAGACTCTCTTTTCCCTTTCTTTCTATCCCCAGTGCTTAGCATAATGCCTGGGACATTTGTTCCCCTTCAGTCATCTTCAGTCAGGCCCAAATCTTTGTGTCTCCTTTTGGAGTTTTCTTGGCAAAGATACAGGAGTGGTTTGTCTTTTCCTTCACCAACTCATTTGTCACATGAGAAGTCGAAACAGAACTAAGTGACTTGTCCAGGGTCACACAGCCAGTGAGGGGCTGAGATCAGATTTAAAGTCAGAAAGAGGAATCATCCTGACTCCAGGCAGGGCTCTCTATTCACTGTACCACCTCACTGACCCCCACCTGGTACATAGTAGGTACTTAATAAATGTTGAGTGACTGACACTGAGTGCCTACACAGGAGTTGGTTACTGTTACCTCATTTGTAAACCTAGACATAAGCAATACCACAAGTGCATGTATTTAGAGATTTCCTGTAATACTCCAGGTGGGAGCAATGAGACAAAATCACCCTCTTCAGCCGCAAGACTGAACACAGTCCTTTTGAGTCCAGACTCTCCAGGGGCTTTGGGTAACAAAAGAAACATTCATTAGCACCTACCTAGAGCATGTCAGACCTTGACCTATCCATGCTAGAAGCAAAGGAACAAAGACTTATGCATAATGCCCAAAGCATAGGCTCTGGAGCAAGAATAACCCTCCAGATCACCAAGTCCAAGCTGCTGCTGGACAGCTATTTCTTTGACAATATCCCCTCAGCTTACTACTTCCCAAAGCATTTTCCCATCTTAATTCCAGTTCTAAGGCAGATGAGTGCGAGGGCTAGACAATCAAGGTTAAATGACTTGCCCAGAATCACACAGCGAGGAAGTGTCTGAGGCCAGATTTGAACCCAAGTCCTCCAGACTTCAGGCCTGACACATCATCTACTGTGCTACCCTGCTGCTTCACTGTTCCACTTTTAAATCATTCCACTCATAAGGAACTTGTTCCTTCTATTGAACTGGTCCTTCTCTCTCCTCATTGCTGCTCCTAGTTCTGGGGCAGAGGAGAAGAAGATGAAACCCTCTGACCCAAGACAGCTGTTCACATACTAGGAGATAATCATTATTCTCCCTGACAACAGGTCCTCTCTTCTCCAGACTGAATAGTAGCAATTCCTTCCTCGATTCCTTCCGTGTCTGATCTCCATCCTGGTCACCCTCTTATGAATATGCTCCAATCCACCGATATCCTCCTAAAGCGTAGGAGGACTTAACCAAGTCAAGTCGATATCATCACCATCATTAATAATCTTACATAGCTACCTGGGGCACTAAGAGGGTATATGTGCCAGCCAAGATCACCTAAACCATGTCAGAAATTGCACTGGAAGGGAGGTCTTCCTGCCTCTGAGAATAGCCCCCAGTCCACAATGACACACATCCAGAAATAGATACGATACGCTATCTGACCTTGATAGAGTGGGTGAGATTGTTAGGGACCTCATTCTGCACATTAGATTTCTCTTTGTGATGTCTAAATCTGAAACAAAGCCCAGGCCCTACCCTCAGGGAGCTCTCATTCTAGGAGGGCAGAAAAGATGGATTTATATCACTTGAAGACCATAAAAGAGGTAAATCTTAAGAATCTTAAAACAGTAGATTCAGAAAGTGTTCAGGGAACTGGGGGATGGGTGGGAGAGAAGAGATCAAAGAGGGCTGGCAAGGCTTTCTGGTACTCATGCTCTATTCTTAAGCCTAGAAATGACTTGAATTATTTTGGTTTTTTCTTGCAAAGTGCTGGTGAGCACATCCTTGATGAATGTCAACTTGGATTTTTAAAGCTTCGTGCACTCCAGCATGCAGTGCCTCTGACATTCCTAGTACACTACCCAGTGCACTTGGTTATTGCAAATGAGCCCAAAGCGTGGGGGGGGGGGCCTGCTAACAAAATTAACTTTCAGTTTATTATTAAAAGCTTACCATTCTGGGGCTCAGTTTCCTATTTTGCAATATGGGAATAATAATAGCACTTATCTCCCAGGACTATTGTGAGGATCAAATGAGATAAATATATACAGAATTTTGCAAATCTTTAAGTACTGAATTTATGTGAGTTATTGTTAAATATTATTTTTAGATAAGATTTCAGTTTTACAGAGAGTTTTACATACACTGTCTCATTTAATCCTCAAAACAACCCTGTGATGTGGATTCTATTTTTATCTGTATTTTACTCCTCCTCCTCCCCACAAACTCTATGATTCAGTGGAAGTGGCTCCCTTGCCGTTCCTCACATAGGATGCCATTTCCTGACTCCCTGCATCTTCTCCAGGTTTCTTCCATACATCTCTGTCTTCCTTCAGGGCACAGCTCAAATCCTACCTCCTACAGGAAACCTTTCCCAAGCCCCTTCAGTGCCAGTGCCTTTCCTCCAGGATTATCTCCTATTTATCCTGCATATATCTTGTCCATACATAGATTATCTCCAGTTTATCCTGTATATATCTTGTCTATACATAGATGTCTTCATGTTGTCTCCCCCATTAAACTATCAACTCCTAGAGAGCAAGAACTATTTTACGCCTTCCTTTGTGTCTCCAGGGCTTAGTACAGTCCCTGGCTCTCAGTAGGTGCTAAATGCTTGACACATGATGGAAGCCCAGTTCAGAAAAATTAAGTAACTCATCTACTTGATCAGACAACTAGTAAATATAGGAAGTGGGATTTGAAACTGGGTCTCCACTAACTCTATATCCAGTGTCCTGATCACTCTGGCACTCCAATTCTACTAGGACCCATGATCTCATTGGTATGAATCCTCCTTCCAACAGTTCAGGGGCTAACCATCTATCAATGGTGACTTGAGTTGCTATGGTTGAAAAGCCCATCCCTTTAGATTCACCCCTTTAGTAGTGAGTTTCTCTCTACTTGGCTCGGATAGTTCTTTAGTGCTAGATATATATTTACCACCAGGACCAACTTAAAGTCTTTTTGCATTCAGTTGATCCAGCCTTCAAGAGTCCAGGTCACTCACCACCACCCCATAATAAGAAATTGAAGGTCTGGTATCAACACATTGTCATCATCCTCATCCTGACCCACCAATCTGTAGCCCACAATAGCTAGAGGAAATTGCTCGTCTCCAACAATTTAAGAATGGCGTCCCATATACACATAACCAATAAACAATATGGAATGGAAAACTTTCCCTTAAGAGATTAGTTGAAGAAATAAAAGCCACGTGAAATAAAATGAGGTTTATGCCTTATTCTACCTGCTTCTGAAGTCATATCAAAGATGCCCACTTTATAATCCAACCCTTTTTTCAGTTACAAGACAAAATATTTTATCTACTTGTGCAATAGTAGGGATAGGGACCATATCTGGGATTAATTGAAATAAGGAACTTCCAGGAGAAGAAACCACTTTTATCAATGCAGGCTGGCACCTTCTCTGCAGTTTATCATCTTAGAAGATTCCTGACGGCACTAGCTACAGAGTCACACAGCCAAGGCTAGACATAAATATATATATATATATGAAAGAATAATAGCAAGTTATCAACTAATCCCTGAACTAATTCTATCTGAACTCCATCAAATAAGATAAGAAGAGTTAGATAATATAACCAAAATAACTGATATTGAGATAGCCCTTTAAAGTTTGCAAAGCACTTTGCATAACAGTTAGGTGATCATTCCAACAACCCTGGTAGGTAAGAGCTATTGTTTCCATTATGTCCAGTATCCAGATGAGAAAACTGATCAGTCCCTTTCAATGGTATCCAACGCTTTGTGATCCTACTTGGTATTTTCTTGGAGAAGATGCTCCAGTGCTTCACGATTTCCTTTTCCAGCTCATTTTACAGATGAGAATCTGAGGCAAACAGGGTTAAGTGACTTTCCAGCTAGTAAGTGTTTGAGGCCAGATTTGAACTCATAAGTGTTGTATCTGCCTGATTCCAAACCCAATGCTTTATCCACTGTGCTACCTAGCGGCTAAATAAAAAACTTAGATAGTGGTAAAGTGACATGCAGAGATACACAGCAGATAGAAATATTAGGTAGAATTTTAGCCCAGGATTTCCTGACTCCGAGTCCAGCATTTTATCCATTTATTATAAGGAATTAGTGTGCGTATATGTGCATATGTGTGTGCATCCTGGTGATTCTCTAATGAACTCATCATATAATAAAGTATCCTATATTTATCTGTATTTATACCTTATTCTTTCGCTAGGTTGCAAGATCCATTAAGTCAGAGACTATATAAATTCCCCAGCAACTAATACAAAACTCTGTATGTAGTAAACATTCAATGAATGTTTTTTAAATTGAATTCAATTGAATTGACAGGCAGAACATGTGGGGGAAGGAAATGCAGATCAGTTAGAAGCTGTTCTGGGTAGAGAAATCTGTCAACAGATGTTAGAATCATTTTCTTCCTTAGAATTTCAGAACCACAGTGAGAAATATTCAAGAAGGTAAGAAGACCCTGGGATCATAGATGTGGAGCTGAAAGAGATCTCATAGACCATCTATCTTGCCCAGGCATTTCATTTTACAGATTAGGAAACTGAGGAAAAGAGAGAAATTACTTTTTTCCAGTTTCTACAAAAAGTAAGAATTAGGATAGAGTACTAAGTGAGGAATCAGAAGACCCAGAATCAAACTCTAAATTTTTGTATAACCTTGGGATGGTTTCAAAACCTCTCTGGGTCTTAGAACCTTGACTATAAAATGGAAACCATCCTATCCTGAACCACTATACCTTGAGAGAGTCACAGAGCAGTAATGTTGAATAAAACCTTCAAATGCCAGATTTCAGAACAGAGAAGAGGTAATATTAGGGGCAGAAAGGAAGTTTAGCAATCATCTAAACCAGCCACCTTTACTTTTCATACAACCTCACATGCAGATCAACAATACAAGTCACTTCCATTACCACTGCAAGAATATTTGACCCATTTAACCTCCTACTCATTCAGCTGGCTGAAAGTTAATTAAAGGCAAATTCATTGAGACAGATGGTCCAGGCTCCATCAAAGACTGAGACAGTTTCTGGTGGGCCCCAATTCCTTGCCTCCCTAATCCTTTAATCTATGTTCTGCCTTGTTGCTCAAATGTATAAGCACAGAAAACAATGTCAAAGCTGGATGAGAGCACAGAACATAGAATGTTAGAGCTGAGATGAATCTTAGAAGATAAAATAGAAAAAAACAGAGCTAAAAAGAGCCTCAGAAACTCTCTAGTCCTAGGCCTTCATTTAATTTTTAATGACTTTTTTTTCAATTAACAAGGTCTCCCATTCATCCTCTGGAAAGGAGCCAGGGGGAAAGGTTGTGGGAGAGGAAGAGGGGGAAAAAACTTTGTAATAAATATCCATAGCCAATCAAAACAAATCTCCACATTGGTCATGTCCAAAAATGTGTTTCTCCTTCTGCACATTTAGTCCTTCCCCTCTCTGAAAAGAGGTAGGTAGCATTGACCCTTTGGGATCATGGCTGCTCATTGATTGTAAGTCTTTCCAAATAATTCATTTTTACAGTGTTGTTATTTTGTAGGCTGTTTTCCTGGCTCTGCTCACTTTAACTATGTTTCAGTTTAAATAAGTCTTCTCAGGTTTCTTTGAAACCATCCCCATCATATTTTCTTACAACATGATAATATTATATCACATTCATGTGCCACAATTTGTTCAGTCATGCCTCAACTAATACTAGCCTAATATCAACTGATGATTTTCCAGATCAGGAAACCAAAACCCAGAGATGAGAAATGACTTGTCTGAAATTATGAAATAAGTCAGTAGCAGAATTGGAAATAGAAGATTTGGGCATCCTACTGTCAAAAGCAATGGGACACAGATATCTTGGATTTTTCTTGTGTACTTATCTTGTTCCATTTTGGATTGTGTTATATTTCCCAATTAGATTGCTAAGTCTCTGGATCTCCCCTGGGCCCTCTGATAGATAGATAGATAGATAGATAGATAGATAGATAGATAGATAGATAGATAGATAGATATAGATAGATAAATAGATGGATAGATAGATGGATAGATAGAGACAGATAGATGTAGATATTTGTGTATGTATGTGTGTACACATGTGTGTATTCTCTCTCTCTCCCTTGGGGATTTTTTTTGGCTGTCAAGGGTTCTATTATTATCTCTATACACATCCAAATATCTAGAGTCAGCCTCTGTTCTGAGTTCTAGTACTTTATCACCTATACAGATGTTTACAACTAGATGCTTTGGGCATCTCAAAATCAACACTAAAAAAGAATGCATCACCATTCCCCAAACACCTAACCCTATTCTAACATTTCTTATTTCTAGCCAGGACAAAACTCCCCTTCAAAATTCCAGTTGATAACTTAAGTGTTATCCTCAAGCCCTCACTCTCTTTCACTCCAAATATCCAGTAAGTTACTAAATCTCATCTTTTCCATATAGACATCACCTGGATAGGGTCCATTCTCTCATTCACACAACTATTACCCTAATTCATTAGTCTTCTAATTAATCATTATGCCTCAAGTCTCTGTCATCTTGAGGGCTAGATAAATTCAATGGAGAAGTCCAGGAAAAGCAATATGAGAAATCTGAGAAAGAAGAATTTTCATTCGCTCGGTAGGGAATTAAAGGGGAGGTCAGGAAGGACTTCCTGGAAGAAATGACACTTTGTGCAGAAACCTCCCTCAGAGATTTGCCAAAATTCAAAATTCAAAGAAGTTAAAAAAAACAGCTAATACTGTCAGAAGTGAAATGTGACCCCATCTTCCTGACTTCTAGTCCAAGTTTAACTATGGTTTTAACTTTTGGGGGGACGTGAGGGGAGAGGTAAGAGCATATCCTTTTTTTATTTAAACCTTACCTTCTTTCATATAATTAATACTAAAAATTGATTCTAAGGCAGAAAAGTGGCAAGGCCTAGGCAACTGAAGTTAAGTGACTTGCCCAGGGTCACACAGCTAGGAAATGTCTGAAGGCAAATTTGAATCCAGAACCTCCTGACTCCAGCCTTGGCTTTTTATCCAATGAATCTCCTAGCTGACCCCAGGTGAGCAAATCCTTAAGGACTGTCAGCTTAGTTCTGTTTTTTTTTTAAACCCTTACCTTCTGCCTTAGAATCAATACTACGTATTGATTCTAAGGCAGAAGGATGCTAAGGGCTAGGCATTGGGGGTTAAGTGACTTGTCCAGGATCACACATCTAGAAAGTGTCTGAGGCCAAATTTGAACCCAGGGCCTCCTGTCTCTAGGCCTGGCTCTCAGTTCACTGAGCCACCCAGCTGCCCCTTCAGCTTAGATCTTTAAAGCTTCATATAACTCTCAGGCATACTGTGCCCCAGATACTCCTGAAGTCTCCATTATTAAAAATGAAGGGGAGAGGGGGCAGCTGGGTAGCTCAGTGGATTGAGAGCCAGACTTAGATATGGAAGGTCCTAGGTTCAAATCCGGCCTCAGACACTTCCCAGCTGTGTGACCCTGGGCAAGTCACTTGACCCCCATTGCCTACCCTTACTACTCTTCCACCTAGGAGCCAATGCACTGAAGTCAAGGGTTTAAAAAAAAATGAAGAGGAGAGGAGTGAGAGAGGAGGAAGATTCCTACAAACAAGAATAACTTCCTGGATATTAATACTAACCAGTGACTCTGGACATCAGTTTCCTCCTGGAGATACGAGGATAACAATAGAAACCACTTCACAGGGTCCTACTTTGAGTCTATCCCTCCCCAAGATCATTGTTAGGATTTGTACAGAACATATTCATCTATGAGCTTGTAAGTTCCTTGAAGCCAAGACCCGTAATACTAACAATTCTCTTTTAAAAAGCACTCTACAAACATTATCTCATTTGATCTTCATCGTGACCCTGGGAGGTAGGAGCTATAACCCTTATCCCCATTTTATAGTTGCGGAAATTGAGGCTGAGAAAGTTTGGGTGACTTTGCCCAGAGTCTCACCACTAATAAGCATTTGAGATCCAATTTGATCTTAATTATTGCTGACTACCAATCCAGCACTCCATCCCATATTTTATTTTTTTAAACCCTTACTTTCAGTCCTAGTAACAATTCTAAGGCAGAAGAGCAAGGGCTAAGCAAATGGCGTTAGGTGACTTTCCCAGGGTCACACAGCTAGGAAATGTCTGAGGTGAGATCTGAACCCAGGTCCTCCCAACTCTAGGTCTGCCTCTCAATCCACTGTGCCAAGTAGCTGTCTCCTGTTCCATCTGTTTTAGAATCCCAAGTGCCAAACGCAAAAGACCAAATACAAAATCAATATTTGATTAATATTAGATTTGTCGGATTGAAGGTGAGCCCAAGTTTCTTCCCTCAGGGAGCTGGTAATTTAGGAGCATAATATGATATTAGCACATGCAAGTGGAATATATGATGTGTCTGACACATAGTAGGAACTTATTAGTAAGGATTGGTTTATTAGTTCACGACAAGTTTGAGAAAGGAAAGTCATACCCAACGGGACGGAGCAGAGAAGACGTCTCAGAGTTCATATTTGATTGGGGCTTTTTAAAACAGGTAGAAATTCAGCAGGTAGGGAGGGCATTCCAGGGAGAGGAAGAAGCAAGAGCAAAGGTACCATAGTGGGGAAGCAGAGAGTTATTCAGGCAATTAAGTGACACAGTGGATAGAACTCCAGGGCTAGAGTCAGGAAGGCCTGAATTCAAATCAAGTCCAGCCTCGGACGCTTCCTAGCTGTGTGACCCTGGATTAGTCACTTAATCTGGTTGGCCTCAATTTCCTCATCTTTAAAATGAGCTGGAGAAAGAAATGGCAAATCACTCCAGCATCTTTGCCAAAAAGACCCCAAATGGGATCAGAGTCGGATGTGACTGAACAACAATGGACAGTGATTTCAGTGGACGATGTTGATTAGACCAGTTTGGCTGGAGTGTAGACTATGGAAAGGGGAGCTATGAAAAATAAAACTAAAAAGGAAGGGAGACGCTAGAGTGGGAAGCCAGTAGGTCTCAGCACATGTCTTTCCAAACCAGTTTTTATTGTTATTATTATCAAACAGATCCAGGGTATCATGAGGAGGCAGGAAGGACCAGGAGGTGGCAGGAACAGGCTCATTCACTGAGGCAGAGACTGACCCTCCAAAACCACCCCCACTCAAATGGAATTGGAAATACTTCACCAGACTCCCAAATTGCTAATTGCTTGGGGCAAAGCTGCCAAAAATGTACATTTCTAATTAAAAGAGAAATTAATCCTCACCCAATGACTACCTGCTATCTCCAGCCTGAGAAGCCCCAGTTTTCCGCTGCTAATTAATGTTATCGGCGATTAGTTCTATTTACATAAGCAGATATAATTCAGGCTGCTCTGCTTGGGCTGATGGGGAACTTTTCTGCTTTTTTTAAGTTTAAAAAAAAATAATTACCCTGATCCCGTCTCCTGTATTCTAATCACAGGCTTGCAGGGTTCCCATGGCCATGTTTCCTAAGTCTGTTGAAGGTATTTCCTTTGATGAACAGGGTGCTTCTTTGAAAGGGGGGTGAGGAGAGGGAAAGTCGAAAATTGCTTTTGAGAATCTCAGAAGAAAAAGAATTTAATAGTTCTTACATGAAAGTCTTGATGGATTAGATAATTATTTACCATGCCCGGCTTTGAATGTTTTTGTTACCCAGTTAAAGAGACGATAAATGCCGCATTAAGACCCTGAAAAAGTTCCCGGTGGATTAATAAATCATATTAAGTGTGTTGGCATTCAGCAGGCCAGCTTCAAGGAATGAATATGTATGGTGATGTGGGGCACCTGAAGTCACTTCTCCCTGGGAAAATGTGACATTTTGTTGTAAGGTGTGATGATACCCATGGAGGACGACTCTGTGTGTGTGTGTGTGAGAGAGAGAGAGAGAGAGAGAGAGAGAGAGAGAAAGAGGAGAAAGAGAGAGAGAGAGA